>NC_056749.1:860731906-860766906 GCF_019279795.1 Protopterus annectens
GCAGGTGTGACAGGATCTTCACTTACTGAAAGATCACTCACATCCAGCAGGTGTGACAGAATCTTCACTTACTGAAAGGGTGCTCATATCTAGCAGGTGTGACAGGATCTTAACTTACTGAAAGAGTGCTCACATCCAGCAGGTGTGACAGGATCTTCACTTACTGAGAGAGCACTCACATCTAGCAGGTGTGACAGGATCTTAACTTACTGAAAGAGCGCTCACATCCAGCAGGTGTGACAGGATCTTCACTTACTGAGAGAGCACTCACATCTAGCAGGTGTGATGGGATCTTCCCTTCCTGAAAGAGCGCTCACATCCAGCAGGTGTGAGAGGTTCTTCACTATCTGAAAGAGCGCTCACATCCAGCAGGTGTGACAGGATCTTAACTTACTGAAAGAGCAGTCACATCCAGCAGGTGAGACAGGATAGTTACTTACTGAAAGAGCACTCACATCCAGCAGATGTGAGAGGATCTTCACTTACTGAAAGAGTGCTCACATCCAGCAGGTGTGACAGGATAGTTACTTACTTAAAGAGCGCTCACATCCAGCAGGTGTGACAGGATCTTCACTTACTGAAAGAGCACTCTCATCCAGCAGGTGTGACAGGATCTTAACTTACTGAAAGAGCGCTCACATCCAGCAGGTGTGAGAGGATCTTCACTTACTGAAAGAGCACTCACATCCAGCAGGTGTGACAGGATCTTAACTTACTGAAAGAGCACTCACATCCAGCAGGTGTGAGAGGATCTTAACTTACTGAAAGAGTGCTCACATCCAGCAGGTGTGACAGGATAGTTACTAACAGAAAGTGCGCTCACATCCAGCAGGTGTGAGAAGATCTTCACTTATTGAAAGATCATTCACATCCAGCAGGCGTTAGAGAATCTTCACTAACTAAAAGATTATTAACATCCTGCAGGAGCAAGAAGATCTTCACTTACTGAAAGACCGCTCATATACACATACAATTTGTGTTAGCATTAATTTTTTGAAGGATATGAAGTCTCAGGTCCCCCATACTAGACAAAGGCATTAAAGGAGGTGGTGTCTTTATATCTGTAAAACAAAATTTCACTTTCAGAATTGTTAGATGGGATAATGACCTAGACTTCCACCATGTCCAACCTACCATTAACAAAACCCCTTATCAAGTCACTCTCAGTTATAGGATGTCTCTGTTTCCTTTGACCCATACACCTGACCTGACTTGTATGGAGGCCCTTTGCATCAAGTCAAACACTATTCTCCTACGGGACCTCAACTACTCCTCTATCAAATAGGATAATGATACATCGACTACAATGTGTTCTCAGAGATTTCTAGACTTCATAAATGCAAACTCACTGAATAAGCTTTTCAGCATCCCAATTAGGGGTATCAAAATCCTGGACTTGGTTCTCACCAGTATGGAACAGCTTTGTTCCATTCTCTCTCTCTCTTTCAGCTTTTCCTGGTTAGGGGTCGCCACAGTGGAGTACCTTGATCACTCATGATTGACAGTGGAGTTTTACAGTGTTGAGTTGCTAGCCCGGTGCCCAACCTTCCACAGAAGGCACACACATGCACACACTCATGGCTAGGGCCAGTTTTAGCATGTACAATCCACTTGCAGCATGTCTTTGAGGGTGTGGGAGGAAACCGGAGCACCTGGAGGAAACCCACATGACCGCAGGGAGGACATGCAGACTCTGCACAGAAGACACCCCAGCCAAAGATCGAAGCAGAGAGCCTCTTGCTGTGAGGCAACAACACTAACCGATGCACCACCATGGCCGTCCGGAACAGCTTCGTTCCATGCCAGGTGTAAATTTGTTCTTAAACATAGTGGAGCATAAATCAGTCACATTCTCCATAAGATGAAACTGGAAACATCCTCCAATAAATCTGTATATAGAGGTTATGCTAAAGCTAATCAATTAAAACTGAGCAATGCCCTGGCTAAATTCAACATCCCTTTCAGAGATGATGACCTTCTGTTCATGCCAAATCCATTACCACCAAATTCTATGTACATATAATAACTCAACTATAAACAAGCTCTACAGTAAAAGAAAAACAAATCATTGCATGCAAAAATCAATGTAACTCTCTAGATGACAAATATGCTCTTGCTAAACTTAACAGGGAACTCTGGACCCTGATCAAGTCAACCAAATCCAGATATGCGGTGTTGGATTACCAGTTTGCTATTGGCCTTTGGTGTTGGATTACCAGTTGGTTCGACCCTGCATTGCCATACTGGCAGAGTGTTTTGTTCGTCTTCTTGTGGTGATTGCTTTGCTGTTGGCCTGGGTATAGGCATTGCTGTTTTCAGTTACGAATAAACATATTTTTATATGTACAAGACTTATTGCCTTTTATACCTACATACTGGTCATTGGTGTTGGATTACTAGCCACATACCCCATGGTTTAGTAATCAAGTTGCTATTCTTTGGAATTTACTTTTTGACAGGTCAAAGCTACTGCTAAGGATTTATGGCTGACCATGTTTGCAGCTGACTTTAAAGTCAGTGCCATCATAATCTCGACACCAGGATCATTTAAGATGGCCTGTCCCAAACAAATGGTTTGTGTCAAAACCATGGCCTAAAACTAAATGCCAAAAGACATATAATGGTATCCTTCAAAAAGCATGACATTCCTTCTAACTATTACATCAACAAGAAAGCCCTGAAATTTGATCCAGTATTTAATGTCCTGGGAATCTTTGAAGACAATACACTGATATATGACCACAATGTATCCACCATTGTAAGAAAGTCCTTTTTTCACTGCACAGCTTAGTAAGAGTATGGCATCCAGCTCAAGGGACCCCCTGTTATGTACGATCTTTCACTACATTTGGCACTAATTAGTCATTGAGTGCAATGCCTCCATCAGTTTATATATATATATATATATATATATATATATATATATATATATATATATATATATATATATATATATATATATATATCTATATGGATCTACCTGACAACACCGACAATGAAATCACCGACACCACATAACCGAAAGTTTGCAAACACGAAACCTCACATGCCCGACACACCACAATCCCGCCAATCAACAAACAAAACAAATCCCCTGTCCAAAAAGCACACACACAACACAAGCACACCAAAATCCTTACAAACCCACACTAAACCTTACATACACAACTATCCACAACCTAAACCCAAACCCTAACCCTAAGGTCCGTCAATATCGCACACTCACCTAACCCGCGGCCTTAACACTAACTCATTTAACCCACCACTAACCCTAAAGACTGTCACTATCGCACACTCACCTAACCTGCGTCCTAACCCTAACTCACTTAACCCACCCCTAACCCTAAAGACTGTCACTATCGCACACTCACCTAACCCGCGCCCTAACTCTAACTCACTTAAACACGCCCCTAACCCTAAAGACTGTCACTATCGCACACTCACCTGACCCGCGCCCTAACCCTAACTCACTTAACCCACCCCTATCCCTAGAGTCCATCAATATCGCACACTTACCTTACTCGCACCCTAACCCTGACGTCCGTCACTACCGCATACTTACACAGCCTTTTCACATGTCAGTGTTCTCAGCATCGGGGTTTTCATCCATCGGTCATCTCAGTTTTAGATCTTCTGGTGTTGGTCTTCTCATCGTCGGTGTTGTCAGCTTTCGGCATTGTCAGGTAGACCCATCTATATATATATGTCCAAACACTTGACAAAACTTGAATGACTACAATGCTTTCTCATCAAGAAAATCAATGGCCTAAATCATAAAAGTTACACTTACAACTTCAAAATGGTGTTCCTCTTCTCTGCATCTTGCATGCTATTGAGGGGTGATCTCTGCCTCACTTACAGATCCTCTACCAACCCTATTGATATATCCATAAGTCTAGTAGTAGAATACATGCCACCTCAAGAGATTTTAATTTCATCAACAACATAAACAATAAAAAACATTGAATGGATATATATGTGCCAGAGAGAGAATGCCATTTCTCTGGAATCATCTTCCTCTCCATAAGAAAAACAGAGTTTGTGTCTTATTCTAATCATGTGATCTGGATAAATGGATGCAAATCCACAAGTTCACCCTGGTTTGATACCTTTGCTCTTATAGAGAGGAGTAACATGTAAATGTCCACATAGCTTTGGGCTATTTGTACTTAAAATACAGGGGCTCAAAACACATTTTAAACTGGAGTTCCACAGCAACTGACATGAAACTTAGCCTAGGGAGCAAACCTTACACACACTAAAACTACAAAATAAACAGAATTACAGTGTGGTGGGAGGTCATTTAAAAGTACCTATTTAAAGTAATAAAAAAAATCAACAAACTTCATATGGAGCAAGCCGTTTGAAGTTGAGAGTTTTAGCTTTTTTTCTATTTATACTGAAACACGATTCACTCTGAATATGAAAATTTAAACGTCTTAGTGGTTCTTTTAACATTCGTTTAGTTTATTATACTTTTTAAAAAGCTGATTTGCCTTGTTTCTTATTTTTGCTTTCTGATACTAAAATTCTTTACAAAGGTGCCAGTACTCTCCCACAACTGCAATCCTTCCCATCTCACTGCAAAGAAATAATCTCTTTACTCTTACTTTGATTTTAGTTAAGAGCATATAAAGTGAAATGTAAATGCCCTCCTACAGGACACATTACATAACAACTTTTCACCTTTGCATAATAAACATTTATTCCTCTTATTACTCACTTGCATTTAAATACTTTTTTGATGTAATTGTCTCTCATATTGTTCTTTTCCTACTGTACATGCTGTATAAATGTGTATTTAGTACAATTTATATATAATGGAACTGTGTCACCAACTTGTATGTATTTGAAAATGTGTATTAACTTTCTGTCTTTATCTACTTTTATGCATTTTCTCAAGTCTACATATCTATATTTAATTTCTTTCTAAATGTATTCAGTTAACCAATGTTACCATCAATCTATTATATTGTATTCTTTGTTTTCTTTGCATTGTGTGATTTCTTTGTTTTGGATACATTTTATTCTCTGCCGAGATTAAATTTGTTCTTTAAGATCAGAGCTCTACCATAGTAATTAAATTCAAATAAATACAAAATGAACAAAACATATTTTTAAAGTGTGATACTTTTGTGTTAACTTTCAGTGAACTCCAACATAAGTACAGTCGCCAAGTTGTGCCTGTTTGATGCTAATACGTAAACATAAACTAGACTATTACATTTGCTCTCCTATTGCATTTGATTCTCAGCACAGTATCCAATGCCATCTTACATCAAAATGTTTTGATGGAACATTTTATGTATTAATTTTTATCTAGTTTAATTAATCATTTAATTTAACAGCAAAGTGAACAAATTCTCATAGTCCTTTTTTCAGACATGACCTTGCCTACAAAAGCACACACGATTTATATAAAAAATGTAACGTAGATAGTCCAATGCATATTTCTGGAAGATGGAAGGAAACCAAAAGTAGCTAAAATAAAATTCAAGTTGGCAAGAGAAAAGCATGCACACTTAACAGAGACAGGATTCTAAGATCAGAAAGAACTCACTGCCTGTTGACCTTCAAAGTATTACCACTACAATCTGGGCCAATATCCTATTCCTAAATAATATTATTCTCCAGAGGGTAAGCATATATTTTTTTCAACATTTATAACAAGGTAACAGCTAATCAGGTACCTGTGGATTTTGTCCTCAGGCATACGTGGAGGATGTAAGAACCAAACCTGGTTTTCCAAAGATACTTCACACACAATTTATTGTATTAACTCATGGTACTGTATGGCTACTCAGGCCATGGGGGGTATGTTTTGAAGTAATATCACTTATTAGCTATTTGTCGTCTCTTTTCCCATAGCAGAGATTAAAAACATTACAAACAGATAAGAACCATAGGAAGCTGTGAGTAATATGCAGGTATAAACTGATATTAAAAAAATCTATTTTACGTAGTATTCCTGACTTTTGTGGAAATGCCTTTAATTTTGTTTAAAATTGTTTAGTTAGTACTAATAAAATGGCACTCTAATTGCTCTTGGCACTTTGTGAGTAAACAATATATTATCTTGTCAGTGACTGTATCCTTTCATTCTGAAATAGTGTTTTTTAGCTATTATCCCAAAAGTTAATATTCAGTTCACATAAAATTTAAGCATCTGCAGCTCACCATAGAATTGAAATGAACCATCTTTCTCTGCTTAAAATTTCCACAATATAGATTGTTATGGTTTCAGGCTACATTTCACAGAGCTTTACCTCAATTTATTGCCATTCCCTGCTTCAAGCTCTTCACTATTACCAGCTTCATATTCCTAGCAGGGATGACTGAATAAACTTCAAAAACTGATGTAAAGTCTAACCTAATATACGTCTGTGTATCTGAGCATTTGCCTTTGTTCATTTTAACCATTAAATTACATTATCTGTACAAAAATAATGCTTTATTTGATCAAATAGTACATTAATCACTGCATGTTACGTGTTACAGCAAAGCAAAGAAAGTGACTGTATCATTGTAAAAGAACAGACTAGCAATTCTGGGGCAGGCAATTTTAAAAGACTCCTGTTATGCATACTTACTGTTTTCAGTGGAACATCACACCCACACCTTGCTAATGAAATGCAGACATGAAGCAACACAATGCATAATGTGTTTTTAGTACACAAAATATATAATTTATCACTAAGAAGAAATAACTTCTGAATTACCCAAGTCAGTGGTTATAAAGATCCAACTAAACCCTATGATCTTACTTTGGGAAATGCACAGAAAGGCATGCTTCAGAAAAATGACAACATAAAATCAGAATAAAGAAGTCAAAGTTCATGCATTATCAGGAGTTTTGGTGGATATAAAAATACAGAGATATGTTAATGTTAACAATGCATTATGATATGTGATCGTTTGACGTAGGACAAATGAATAAAATGTCTACAAGGCAAAAAAAAAAAAGAAAAATGCTGATGGATGCAAAATATCCAGGTCTCTTAAAATATTGAACAAGAAGTCATAAATTATGAACCTGAAACAACTGAAATACTTGCTTTGAACCCAAAATAATTAAGTATTTAACTTTCTTATTTTAGAAAGTTCAGTGAAAGGTGTAATTTTCAAGACACAGTATTTTTCAGATTCAAGCCATTGTGTTTTAAGACACTCAGTATAACCAAGTGGCATCAGTGAAACAGTTATATAATCCCAGAAGATCTTTGTGGAATGAGTCACTGTGCTGAAGCTTCTGAGCAAACTTAATTGCATCAAGGTATATACAGCTTTCTCTACAGGGGGCAACACCCCCCCCCCCCCGCCAAAAAAAAAATATAAATACCAAGTCTGAGATCAACATGCCAACTCGGACAATATATATAACTCCATTCTTTTGGCCATTCAGACTTCATGTTTTGGGACTCACTCTAGCCTGGTCCCGATATTTCAAATGTTTACTGTCTGGGACCTTCCGGGGTGGGCTAGCTGTGAACTTATTGCAGAGGGACAGGGCTATAACCATCAATATTTTGCCACCACCTTGACTACACTGCATTTTTCGAGAATATAAATTATGTAAACTGTATGAAATATACAATATACACCATCTGGGGCTCATCATTTACCTATTTATTCCGTCTGATATTGGACCTTTCCTAATAAAAATGAAGATGTTTTCTGGAAGCCCTGCGGTAACATTTATACAGAGTATGGGAAATTTGGTTGAGATGTTTTAGGAGTTATACTTGTTTTCATCTGTTAAAGGCTGTAGATCATTCTTTGGTTGGTGGGATTTGTTAGAAATAGGAGTACAATTTTAAGACATAAGATGATATGTGAACCTTAATAGCAACCAGATATAGATATTATCATAAAAATGTTCAGTTTGCAAGGAGCTGCTCCTTCCTCTCTGTATTTACATCTAAAATCCCAGCTTGCCAGTGACTTAATGAAGGGACAGTGTGATGGAAATGAATAACTTAACTCCTGTGTTCTGGTTGAAGCAGTGAGAACACTGGAGTTTACATGTTTTTCACACTTTCTCTTTCTCAAGGTTTGTCTAGTTTCAGAGCTGTCATATATGGACATCAAGGATGCGAAGGTAGAGATTTCATATCAGGCAGTACTGGACGAGGATGTAGGGAACATGCAAATACACAGATATCTCATATCAGGGAGTGCTGGACTGGGATGTAGGGAACTTGCAAATACACAGAGATTTCATATCAGGGAGTGCTGGACTGGGGTGTAGGGAACATGCAAATACACAGATATCTCATATCAGGGAGTGCTGGACTGGGATGTAGGGAACTTGGAAATACACAGAGATTTCATATAAGGGAGTACTGGACTGGAGTGTAGGGAACATGCAAATACACAGATATCTCATATCAGGGAGTACTGGACTGAGATGTAGGGAACTTGCAAATACACAGATATCTCATATCAGGGAGTACTGGACTGAGATGTAGGGAACTTGCAAATACACAGATATTTCATATCAGGGAGTGCTGGACTGGGATGTAGGGAACTTGCAAATACACAGATATTTCATATCAGGGAGTGCTAGACTGAGATGTAGGGAACTTGCAAATACACAGATATTTCATATCAGGGAGTGCTGGACTGGGATGTAGGGAACTTGCAGATACACAGATATTTCATATCAGGGAGTGCTGGACTGGGATGTAGGGAACATGCAAATACACAGATATCTCATATCAGGGAGTACTGGACTGAGATGCAGGGAACTTGCAAATACACAGATATCTCATATCAGGGAGTACTGGACTGAGATGTAGGGAACTTGCAAATACACAGATATTTCATATCAGGGAGTGCTGGACTGGGATGTAGGGAACTTGCAAATACACAGATATTTCATATCAGGGAGTGCTAGACTGAGATGTAGGGAACTTGCAAATACACAGATATTTCATATCAGGGAGTGCTGGACTGGGATGTAGGGAACTTGCAAATACACAGATATTTCATATCAGGGAGTGCTGGACTGGGATGTAGGGAACTTGCAAATACACAGATATTTCATATCAGGGAGTGCTGGACTGGGATGTAGGGAACTTGCAAATACACAGATATTTCATATCAGGGAGTGCTGGACTGGGATGTAGGGAACTTGCAAATACACAGATATTTCATATCAGGGAGTACTGGATTGGGATGTAGCGAACTTGCAAATACACAAGCATGTTATGGTCTTTATAGTTGTTTTGTACAATATTTTAGTACTGTGATTATGTAAGTTTTACATGTTTTAGCTTCAATGTTGTGTGTGATAACTAATGTGGACTTTGTTATTCTTAGTAAATCATGTAATATACAACAAAGAAAACTGCTTCATGTTCATTTTGGGAAGGAGTGGGTTAATTCTACTGCTCTGTATTGTTTATTTATTTATTTTGCTTAAACTAAAATATATTGTGCATGCTGTGAAGAAGGCAATAGACTCCGTGTGGTTATGAGCCATAGCAGAAAATACAGAAGTGTTGCTCAGGGCAGAAACTAATGTGGTAAACTATTAAAAAAGTGTTGTTTTTCCAAGAAAAGGTAAAGGAAATAGCTGTTACACTAGTCCATGGTCTTCAGCCAAGATCTTTCTATAGCTGTGGCTCACTGTTGTATTTAAATACTAACTGTAACCAGAGATCATGAAAGAGGTTTGGATTGGTACAAATATGTTTGGAACCAAGATCTGAATCTATGTAAAAATGCAAAGCACTGTTATTGCATATATTCTTAACAGACTGGGGAGATATCATGGAAATTATGAACATGCTAAATGAAAGAACAAGCAATATTTCTGATGCTATGACATGGGAACAATAATTTTTGGAGTGGCAGTGAAAAGGTCATCTATAAAGACAGTAGAAAAAGGAAATGGCAATGAGACTCAGCTAATTTCAGGAATATGACTATGATAACTGAATGCGCTAATTTCAGGAATATGACTACAATAACTGAATGCGCTAATTTCAGGAATATGACTACGATAACTGAATGCGCTAATTTCAGGAATATGACTATGATAACTGAATGCGCTAATTTCAGGAATATGACTACGATAACTGAATGCGCTAATTTCAGGAATATGACTACAATAACTGAATGCGCTAATTTCAGGAATATGACTACGATAACTGAATGCGCTAATTTCAGGAATATGACTACGATAACTGAATGTGCTTGCTTGCCACTGCAATGCATGGCAGTGGAAGAAAGTGATGCATGAGGAGAGGAAATAAACTAAAAAAATATGAAAATATTGCAGTGATTTGGAAGATTCATAGGAAAGGGATGAAATCTTTTATCTTCTTTTTCTTCTTTCAGTTGTTCCCATTAGGGGTCACCACAGTGGAGCATCTGTTTCCATTTTTTCCTGTCCTCTGCATCTTGCTCTGTCATACCAACCACCTGCATGTCCTCCCTCACCACGTCCATAAACCGTATCTTAGGCCTTCCTCTTTTCCTCTTACCTGGCAGCTTCATCCTTAGCATCCTTTCCCCAATATACCCAGCATCCCTCCTCAGCACATGCCCAAACCAATGCAATCTCACCTCTCTAGTTTTCTCTCCAAACCGTCCAACCTGAGCTGACCCTCTAATATACTGATTCCTAATCCTGTCCATCCTCGTAACACCCAGTGCAAATCTTAACATCTGTAACTCTGCTACCTCGAGCTTTGACTCCTGTCTTTTTATCAATGCCACCATCTCCAACCCATATAACATAGCTGGTCTTACTACCCTCATGAAATCTTTAATAATAAGTATAAATTGTATTATTAACATGAGTAATGTGAAAGGATAGTTTCATCTTCAAAGACATGGAGCTGCACAGTGATATAACTGGTGGATACAAATCTGGTTATAGGTTTCATTCAGAAAGATGAGTTATGGATGGATCATTTGTGAGTTAGGACAGAGTAAGTGAAGCATACACATGCAGTCTGTGCACAAAAAGGAGAATAAGTTCTGGAAGTTATAGGGTGAATATCTTTAGTAACATACCGCATACAGTGACAATATACAAATGCATTTCGCTATGTCAGGATCTAAGCCTTACAATTATATAAGTTTAATGGCAAGAGACTGAAAGTATCTGTGTAAATGCATCTATACATCTATATAGGTATAGTTCAGTATAGTATAATATTTTTATGATGGCAATACTGGTTGTATTCTAAATATTTTCATCCCCACCAGATGAGAATTAGCCCCACGTTGTGATCTTCATGGATTTTTGGGTCTTTGAATCCAACATTTTTTACCCAGACCTTATATAATCTTGAGGACTCGAGATGAGTTTCAAGCATCCCAGTGCAGTGCTGTCCTGCAACCAAAGATTATTTTCATTTTTATTTCACTCCCCTGATCCCACTTCAAGGGATTCATTGTGCAGTTATGTCAATCATGGCACCTCAGTGATGTCAATCATGGCATCTCAGTGATGTCAATCATGGCACCTCAGTGATGTCAGTCTTGGCATCTCAGTGATGTCAGTCATGGCACTTCAGTGATGTTAATCATGTCATCTCAGTGATGTCAATCAACTCATCTCAGTGATGTCAGTCATGGCACTTCAGTGATGTCAATCATGCCATCTCAGTGATGTCCATCATCTCATCTTAGTGATGTCAAGTCATAGAACCTCAGTGATGTCAGTCATGTCATCTCAGTGATGTCAATAATCTCATCTCTGTGATGTCAATCATTCCATCTCAGTAATGTCAATCATGCCTTCTCAGTGATGTCTATTGTGCCATATTAGTGATGTCAATCATCTTATCTCAGTAATGTCACTCATCCCATCTTAGTGCTCTCTGTCATACCATCTCAGTGATGTCAGTCATCTCATCTCAGTAATGTCAGTCATCCCATTTCAGTGGGGTCTATAATACCATCTCAGTAATGTCAATCATCCCATCTCAGTGGGGTCTATAATACCATCTCAGTGATGTCAGTCATCCCATCTCAGTAATGCCACTCATCCCATTTCAGTGGTGCCTTTCATCCCAACTCAGTAATGTTAATCATCCCGTCTCAGTGGGGTCTATAATACCATCTCAGTGATGTCAGTCATCCCATCTCAGTAATGTCACTCATGCCATTTCAATGATGTCTATCATGCCATATCAGTAATGTCACTCATTCCATTTCAGTGATGTCTATTATGCCATATCAGTGATGTCAAGCATGCCTTCTTAGTGATGTCTATCATGTCATCTCAGCGATGACAATCATGCCTTCTCAGTGATGTCTATTGTGCCATATCACTGATGTCAATCATGCCTTCTCAGTGATGTCTATCATGCCATATCACTGATGTCAATCATCCCATCTCGGTACTATCAATCATCCCATCTCAGTGATGTCTAGCATGCCATCTCATGGAGATCTGCCAGTGAATCCTCATAATTGTTTGTAGGTTCTGCACCCCTTACAGTTTTCATTGAGATTCCGAGCACCCAATAGAAACACCTCTCCATCTCCCCAGAATTGTAGAACCAGCAAAATATCTCTTACATCTTATCACCCCCACCTACTAGAGGCATGACACAGATGCAGGAGGTGACAATACATGTGGCTAAGGAAAGGGGGTATGCAGTGATAGTACTGCAGTGTAAGCAGAATAGTTGTAAACCCAAAGTGCTTTAAGTACCAACAAATGCGATTAACAAGGGGCTTAAGAACATTATATAAAACAGCTACTTTATGATCATAATTCAGAATGAACTAAATAGATTAGGAATTATCACTGATTTGTATGCAAACATAAATAATTGTTCTTTTCATTCAATGAAATAATCAGAAATATAGATAACATGACATAAACAGAATGGAGCATAGCAAGATATTCAGTTAAGTGTTTAATAATAAAAAAGTGATGAAATTACAGTTAATGAAAAACAACTACCCAATAACAAAGGGCTTAGCTGACTATCTGTGAATGGAACAGTAAAAGTAAAAAACTAAACAAAACAGAGGAATGATACAGGGAATGAATTTTGGAGTATCACATGGTTAGCTTTAGGACTTCAGCTGTTTTCTGTATATTTCACTGATGAAGGTGTTCACAGAAAAACTGTACTACACATGTATAAAAATAAACAAAAATTGTCTTCAAAATAATCCTCTATAAAGCTGCATGAAGGACTGCTAACCCTGTCAAAGTGGTCCAACATAAATCATACTGTAGCAGATGTAAATAAAACAATTTTAACATTGTTGAGCAAAGCAAAGCTTTTGAGATTAATTATGGCACACAGGTAGCTTTAATCTTTAGTCATAGAGACATAATTCCTTGTACAACATGGACCTTTAACATCCTTAGTGTACTTTTACTTAGATAAATGTAGGCCTTTGAAGCATTTTACCGCTTTGAAAGCCAAAAAACAGTGCTACCATAGTATAGTGTGCCTTTGCTGGATAAATGGCTTTAAAAGTTGTAAAACTTTTTTTTTGTGTGTGTGTGTGTGTGTGTGTGTGTGTGTGTGTGTGTGTGTGTGTGTATGTGTGTGTGTGCGCACCCGCATGCACACAAGTGTGGGTATGTATGTATGTGAGAGAGAGGGATGGCAAATTGTTATACAGCTTAAAGCTGTTTTACCTTCTCACAACTGTTTTTAGATGGCTGGCAATGATCATTGTAATATGAGACTAGAATTTATCATCATTGGAAGGGCTGTAAGAAAACTTAGTTAAACAACTTTCTTACATCAAAAAAGATGCTTAACATCGTTGCCATTTTCCCATATAGGGAGTGTAGTCATGATACTCCATGTACTAGCTATATTCTTAATTTAGTATTCAAATAAAAGAAAAGTAAGAAAAGATCAGAGAAAAAAGTAATCAAAGATACTTCTGTAAGAAGGTTCCATGCCTCAAGTTTCAGACTTGTGAGGAAGAGTTAATATGATGAAGCATACAGCTTTCATATTGTGAAAATGGAAAGTAGATGTAATTCTAAAATACAAAATCTACAAGGAGAAAGATCCGTTCAATGAACCAGGATTAGTAAGAGCTCTTATTAGCAAACATCGCAAAAACTGCCATTTCAGACTTCACATGTACAATGCAAAACAGTAGGGAGATATGAAAGGGGTTTACATCTAAGGGACTTACCCAAGGATTCAGAAAGGCTGATTTTCCATGCAACAACAGTGTAAGAGCTCTTGCATAGAAAATGACCACCAAGCCATCCAGGATAGTGCCGTTTTCACATGCACGAGTAGCCCTACACTGTTCTAGCACAGAAAACCATGTGGCATGCAAATAACCTCATTTGCTGGTGACAACCATGCAAATGAAGTGATTTAGACATTCACCAAACTGCCAGGTATCCGTGCTATAACAGTGTCAGTGCAGAACTGTATTCAGAAAATAACTGAGTACATTTCTGCAACTGACAAAACGGAGTAAGACAGCCTGTGAAAAAGCATGTAGTATGTACATTAGACATGCCAATGACCAAATATAAGGCCTTGGCATTAAAAATTGATTAATTATAATGAAAATTAAATTTTTTTTGGCTGATCTTGGCCATTTAAGCATAGGGCAGCAGCAGCGCGCAAATGGGATTGTGCCAAAAATAAAACAAAAAAAAGGAAAACTCAATTTTAAGTTAATTCTGCATTTTGCCATTATAGTCAATGGCATGCAGAATGTAAACAATACAAGGGAGCACTGGTTGTTAAGGGGAAAGGGTCTGTTTCAGTGCAGTAACTAATGACCTACACACTGGGGTATGCAAATGAGGGGAGTTATACTGAATCACATATTTCTTCAAAGTGTCAACTTGTACCTAACTGTGTAGGTGTAGCAATACAACAGTGCAAGTCTAAGAGCTGAATAACTTCATAAGGCGGTGTGTCATGCTAACTGTAAGCACATTGAAGATCCGTGGCCCATGTCTGCCCTTAACTAAGCACAGCTAAGGAAGGGGATGTATCAGATGGGCCTGAGCAGTGTGTACATAGCCTAAACAGGTGTGCGTGCCACGCATCGTGTTTTAAACATAAAAAAAAAAAAAAAAAAAAAAAAAAGAGGAAATGGCAGCACTGTTAACATTTCAGCACCAGGTATGAGCGGTGCACCTCGGGGCTTAAATAGGGAGGAACTGGGAAGGGAAAACAGCAGTAGGAAGGCAATCAAGGAGAACTAGCATAGCTGGCAGGTGGAATGTATCAGAATCAGCCAATTACACATGCAGCAGCCCAGCACACTACTATAAACTATCCAAACACCCTACAGACTGTTTTTTCCCCACAAACTCTACACCACTGGTGTACACAAATGGGGGATTTTTAACTGGCAAAACTAACTAAAAATGTTAGAGGCAGCTGCTGCTTTACTCCATCAATATGTGCTAGAGACTAAGGGTGGTGAGGACGAGAATGCTGACAACCGACCCACAGTGAGGAGGAGGAGAAGAGTGTACAGACCCTGGGTAACCTACCAGCACCTACATGAGCTGGAGATAGTGTAGCACTATAAGGTGGACAAGGACATTCTACAGCAAATCATTGAGCTGTGCCAGCCACGACTCACACACATAACTAACAGAGGGGAACCCATCCCAGTGGATACCAAGGCATTAGTAGGCTTAAGAATACTAGACACAGGTATCTTTCAAAGACCAACTGGGGATATCATGGGGGGGGGGTCTCACAGGCATCAGCATCCAGGGAACTCCAACAGTTCCTGGATGCCATGACACCACATGCCAATGAGCACCATATACTTTCCCACCACCCATGAGGATTTGACCAGAAGTATGCGTCTCTTCCACCATATAGCAGAATACCCTGAGGTAGTTGGTGCTATAGACTGCACACACTTCCAAATCAAACCACCACCAAGTGAGCGAGTAGGGCCTACATAAACCACAAGGGCTTCCCCTCCATCAACTGCCAGGTTGTGTGCAATGCCCAGGGCATTATCATGAAAGTGAAAAAGAAAAAAACTGGCTTGACACCGCTATGGAGATAAAACGTACTTTATAAGTCACAAAAACGACACAATACCAACACAGTAGTAAAGCTTCGGGCTTCGGTTCACCAACCCTTCATCAGACAATAAAACACAAACATCTTCTCATTTAAAAAAGATACTATAACCAATCAAAAATTAGTATTTTACCCGCCTATTTTGTTTTTTACCGCCTATTTTGTAGTGCAGGTTTTAAAGGTATCCTGTCATTTAATCCTGGATATCTATGTGAAGTTAGTGTGATAATCCACTTAGACTCCAAAGTTTCAGTGTGTAACTTAATGTCACCACCCCTAACCCCCAGTCTAGCATTAACTATAGCTTTAAACATAAAAGTGTGACCTGGGTTCTTCTCCACATGTCTGAATAGAGCATTTTGTTCTACTTTGTTCCTAATACATGTGAGATGTTTGCAAATTCTGACTTTCAACATTTATTCTTTCATCCCTACATAATAACTCGTGCATTGTTGGCATTCTGCTATATATACCACATGAGGTGTCTTGCATGTTGCTTTAGCTTTAAAACTAAACATTCTCCCATCTACTGGATGTTTAAAGGTGGGGTCCTTATTTATACTCAAGCATGCTTTACAATTACCACATGGTGACGTTCCTGTCTTGCTTAACCCAATGTCATTACCTAAAGAGTTCCTCTCTTTACATAATAAATCTTTAAGGTTAGTGCTTCGTCTATATCCAAATCTAGGAGTATGTCCTACTATCTCATTAAGCTTATCATCTGTGCTAAGTATGTTCCAATTTCTTCGCACTATAGTTTGAATGTCAGTAATATTACTACTGTATGTAAAATACATTCTAAGTCCTTCATACTCATTTGATCTAGATCTATGGTTTCCTACAGATGGATTGTTGGATAGCCAAGGTCTATATTCTCTACTCCTCACAACTCCCACATCTGGCATTGCTCACAGCTGTATCAGGGGTTTGTCAGGGGGGACATCCCATATGGCTATCTAGTGGGAGATGTTGGCTATGCACTGGAACCATGGCTGATGACACCCATCAGAAATGCACACACACCTGAACAAGAAGACCATAATGAGGCACACGCACAAACCAGGATCATTATAGAGTGTGTGTTTGGAATGTTCAAGTCATGGTTCCGTTGGCTTGACATATCCAGTAGAGCCTTGTAGTAGCCTCCAGCTACATGTACACAAATGTTCATAATATGTGCTATGCTACACAATATGATCCTGCAGAAACAGGTGCAGCAGGAACAACATGGGGCAGGGCCACACAGCCTACCACCATCGCCAAGGCCAGCACAGGCACAGAGGGACTCAGAGGAGGAACATCCTAAGCTTGCCCCTGTAGGTAGAAGGAGGCATGCCCAGTATGCCCATGCCTTGGCAAAGAGGCAACGCATAGCACACACACTGCACTGTAGGGACTCAGGGACTGATACCTCTCTAAGACTTGCTCATACAGTAAAAGTGATGCCAAACATGACACTACCTGTGCTTTACCATATATAGGGAGTGTACTATATGCATCCAACATCGTCAGCCCTCCAGCACTGTCCTCAATACTGGCCCAGCAACAAAGCAAGTCACCCTCCCTATCAATTACTGAATGGAGTAGTATGTTCTCATAGTTGTATGTATGATATGGATGCAAGCATGCAAGGGAATTGGGTGGCTGAATGGGATAACAGCAGACAGCTAACAGCTATATGGGACACCAGGAAATCCATAACAAATACTGGTGTCAACATACTTGGCAGTATTTCACAAGGTGACAACTCCCACTGTAGTACATGTAATGGCCCAAATAACTGTGGGTGTCAACAGGTCACACACATGGATGTCAATAAAGGTCACATACCCACCACCAGCCTCACCCAGCAGGACAGGTGTAGATAACCATAAAGAAAGGCAGAGCTAAGGCCCCCAAATGATAGCAATGATGAACAGCCCCCCTCCAGACCTACACAGACATACCACAACAGGCCTGGCAGTTGCATGCTAGTTCTGGAGGATAAGAAGTTTGAAACTGAAATGAATACCATTAAAATGTAACATGTAGGTCACAATACAATATGAAATGGAAGCCAACAGAGTAACCAAAATACCAGTACAGTCATTGCAAATGTTTAAAGTCTCTAGGTGTGCACCCCTCACACACAATCCCATGTAGAAATGCAGTAACATGTAAGTTTGAGGAGTAATATCATTGGAGCACAGATTGTCAGAGCTGTCCCAATCTACATTGTTGCATGAGTATGATATGCAGGGGTCATGTGTGGTACATTTGTTGTGTGTTTAATATTGCCTAGAAGTGGCCAGCATGTAGGCCTGGATGGTTGTGTCTCAGTGGCCTAGGTACAACACAGTTGTCAATAGGGCCATGTTCCAACAACTGCAGTGCCAACCACACTGCTTCCCAGCTACGCCCATGTCAGCAGTTGTACATACTCACTGTCCAGATGTCAATATCTGTCACTGTTAGAAAGCTGGACATGCCATGAACAGGGGCCGATAAATAGAAACAGTACACAGGTGGAACTAACCTACATAGAGTGCATATACATAGAGGTTAGCATCACATTAGTTGTCCCTCTAGTATGAAATACTGGTAGTCTGGCCAATCATTGGCAGATCACAAAAGGCACAGTTATAAAGTAATGATGGGCTGCCCATGTCCACACACAAGCCAGCATAAGGGGAATGTCTCAGGTATATGCGTGAGTCAGGTGCTAGTAGCTTCCATATCACACATGCACTCAGCTCACCCCACCTTCAGACACAGATTTATCACAGGTCATATCCTTGCTGTAGGGAATGAGTACAGCATGAACCCATCTCTGTATGGGAATACATACATGATGCTGCATGCTGAATAGGTGTCCCATGCAGGTGTGTCCCTAGCTGTAAGCAGCAACCTGACCACATCCAGACTCCTGGATCAGTATGATCAGGAAGGATTGACGGGAACACCTCAACCACTTACCACTGTCACCCCAGGGTAATCCACTGGCTTGCAGCCTGGGAACCTATGAGTGACAGAATGCACTGACCTGCTACAGATGGCCTGCAGCACTCTCAAATGGCCTGCAGACCTCTGGTAAAGGCCCATGCCTCACACATAGTGCCAATATACAGAATGTCAGGGGGTCCTAACTAACAATCTAACACACTAAACAGAAAACAAATGTAAGGCCATTTGACAAATGCCAATTGCATGCCTCCCCATGTCCTACTGCAAGAATTGTGGACCAGGCCATAAATACTACTGGGATAAAGGCCCAACTATAGGGATATCTCTGAGATATTACCTTTATAATGCTAGAAAGAGGAAAGAATAACAGAGGGGGGTGTAGAAGCATGGATGTCATGGAGTGTGTGAAGTCTGAAACTCTAAATTCTGCCCATACTACCCCTTGACTGCAAACCCATGAATGAATAGCCACAAAACTGCTTGTAAACCACAATGCAAAGGTAAACTGACCAGATATATGAGTCCTGCCTCTGGATAACCTGAGTGTATCTATACAGCTGAGAGGTATGGCCCCAGCAGGATATGGCTATTCCATTAAGTTGAGAAAAGTACAAGAAGGGGATCCCCAGCCAGCATACTAACATGGTGCTGGACCATTTACACAGAACCAGTAGTTTATTGTCTGTAGCTACCCCTTCACAATGGTAGGAGTGTGTCAGAATGTGTAGTCTATATGCCTCAGAATATTGGTGTCAGCTTCATTCATCTTGTATTTCCCTGGTAAATAACTGTGAGCAGAGAATGATAACTGTCAGTAGTTGATGACATGATACATCACAGTGTAAAACAGTATGTATGTCAGAAAATCTATGCTTCAACCAATCATGTTACACAAGCAGCACAGACAGCAATAGTTACAGTATCCCCGTATGTTACATCCATTTTGTCTCCATATTGGCAATCTATCTACAGATATCCTGCAGAAACAGGTTGCTAGGTGTAGCTGTAGCACACAAAACCCTGAACTGGAGTCCAACTCTCCCTGGAATGGATGCACACATTTAATATAGACAGTCATACTGGGCATGCTCCTACACTCAGAGAAATGAAGCCCATATCTGACAACACAGTGGACTACAGATATTTGTTATTCACAGATGTCACACACACACACACACACACACACACACACACACACACACACACACACACACACACACGCACACACACACACACACACATTGGATAGGAATACTCACACATATCTAAGGCCAACATAATATATGTCAGACATACACACACAGAGACGTGGGGAAGAGAGAGACAGACAGCAACAGAGAGAATCCCATTATGAAGCCTTTTCCACCCAGTACACATCCCATTGGGCTATATCACATGATGTCCTTTGGTTAGTCCTTCCCCCTATAGTCTCAGTGGTGCTTGTGATAACTGTGTAACACTATAGTACAAATAAGTATCCATGTAGCAGTTGTAATCTCAGTCCTGTCAAATGTAAAGCTGTGTGTGAGTGTGTGTGTGTGTGTGTGTGTGTGTGTGTGTGTGTGTGTGTGTGTGTGTGTGTGTGTGTGTGTGTGCGTGTGTGTGTTTCTAGATGAATGTGTCTGAGGCCATTCTCGCTCATTACACTTCCCATTGCCCTTCTTTAGCATGTCTGCTGATGTTAGTCACGCTGAAATAACCGTTTGTGCAACTTGCAACTTTATAAGCTCTGTGGTTCTTGCAATAACTGTGTAATGCTACAGTGCAGCAAGTTAGGTAGGAGATCTAATTCCTGTCCTGGCAACTGTGAAAATGTGTCTGTGTGAGAGAGTATCTTGGTAGAGACATGATTTTGAGGCCATTCACACCCAGTACACTTCCCTTATCCCTTCTTTAGCACTGCTGCTGATGTCACTAACCTTCAAAGGTACCTTTGGACAATTCTCTGACATATAAACTCTGTGGTGCTTGCAATAACTACATAATGCTATAATGTAGCAAACTAGTTAGGTAGGAGTTCTAATCCCTGACCTGACAGCTGTGAAAATCTATGTGTTTTTGTGAGAGAGTGTGTCTGTCTTTGTAGAGACGTGATTTTGAGGCCATTCACACTCACTACACTTCCCTTACTGCTCTTTTAGCACTGCTGCTGATGTTACTCACCTTCAAAGATACCTTTGGACAGCTCTCCAGCATACAAGCTTTGTGGCACTTGCAATAACTGCATAATGTTATAGTGTTGCAAACTAGATAGGTAGGAATTCTAATCCCGCTCCTGGCAACTGTAAAAATATGTGTGTTTGTGTGAGAGAGTGTGTGTTTTATAGAGATCTGATTTTGAGCACATTCACACTCACTACACTTCCCTTACCCCTACTTTAGCACTGCTGCTGATCTCACAACCCTTAGAGGTATGTTTGGATACTACTCGAACTGTAAGCTCTGTGGCGCATGTGATAAATGTGTAACAATGTAATAGCAATGACTACATAGATAGGGGGGTTGAATCTTTGTCCTGGCAAGTGTATTTGCATGTATATGTTCATACCTTAAAGATTTTAGCCCCATTTACACCTAGTACACTTCTCAGTGCCTGACTTTAGCAGTCCTGCAGATATCATTCACCTTAGAAGTACCTGCTGGCAACCCTAAAGCATGTAAGCTCAATGGTGCATGTTATAAATGCATAACATAAAGGTCTAAAAACATAGTTAGACAGAGGTTTGAACCTCACTCCTGGCAAATGTAAATGTGTGTGTAGGGTAAAATATTTCATGAAATCTCTCACCCACTACATAACACAATGTCAGTATTTACAAGGGCTGGTGATGTTCCTCACCTTAGAAGTACCTTGGGACCTTGTGTGTGTGTGTGTGTGTGTGTGTGTGTGCATGTGTTGGGGTGATTTTGTAATAACAGGATCCATTAGGGGTGGTTTTTGCTAAATTATTATATTGAGGACCTAGTATATGTCTCAAACATTACAACGCCAGCAGCTGTCAAACACCATATAGGTTGCTGTAGACAACCCACAGCCCTAACTCTGTAGTGCCACGTGCAATGACTATGTGACAGTATGGAGTAGTTAACAATATAGGCAACCCTTCTAATACTCAGAGACCACTCTCCACCCAGGAATCATACACAAATACACTTGGCTAGGCAGCACCCACTATATCAGTAGTTTTCCTGCAAATTGCCAAACAGATAGTACCCACGGTGTGATTGCAGAGGACTCCATGTCAAACTGATGACCAGACATTACTGGTGTCACAATGGGTACAGAACCATGCCCTCTCATGTTTGGGATCTACCCTTCTGAGGTGCAGGAGAGCACAAAGGCACTCTGGCTGATAATGTGTGTATACAACAGTAAGGTGAGTGGTAGCATTCCCAATCCATGTGATGTTGACATCATGCCCAAAGGTCACTTGACACCTATGACTGTCAGAACCCTGGATATTACCTCAATGCCAAGAGATGTGCCACCATTACATTTGGGAACACCATGGCTTACATGAAGAAATACATTGGTGGTAGTTCACTGAACAGTGACATTATTATAACAGAATGGGGAGCACAGGTTGACAGTCAGCTGCCTGTAGACCACAACAGTGGCACTAACGTCAGAAAGTACTTTGATGAGTTACATCTCCTGACTGAGTGTGTATTATCCAGCAAGTAAAAGGGCGTGGCACCCTGTTCCATCCCCTCAGTAGCCCAATCAATGTGTACAGTGGCCCTTTTGCTATGTGCCCCACTGAACACCTGAAACAACTGTAGAGTCTGCAAACATACCCCGCAAAGGGAATACCATGCCTTATACACATGCCTGTATGGACAGACTCCAATAACTCCAATGAATCCCTGTATCATACTATCTATGTAGATGCAATCACTACCTCAGTTGCACAGCCATGTCTCACCAAACTAGGTCAGGAATGCTACTTCTGAAGATACCAGTCTGTCCATACAACATGTCCCAGAGACTTCAAGCACACTTTCACACTTCAAAGAACACGCATGTGGGACATGTGCACAGCCCAGACACTGTCAAGGTTATGGAATATAAATCACATACATATAAAGCAGTGCACATCACTGGCCACCCACAATAGAAATTTGGATGAGTGGAAGGGGAATACAATACCCACCCCTGGGGACAGCTCCAGTAACTATACTCCTGAGCCTCACTGGGTCTATTGTCATGTGGCCTGATGCCAGGGTATTCCCTTGGGCTAGCCTTGTAGAGCCTTCAGGTCCATTCCCCTACTACACACCTATGAAGCAATGAACCTATGGATCTCAGTACTGGCAAATGTGTGTGTGTGTGTGTGTGTGTGTGTGTGTGTGTGTGTGTGTGTGTGTGTGTGTGTGTGTGTGTGTGTGTGTGTGTGTGTGTGTGTGTGTGTGTGTGTGTGTGAATAGTAATCTCACTGTGTTTCGCTGATGAATATCTCCTGTGGCTGTGGTTATTAGCAACTGGAGGTGTGTCCAAACCACAAAACGTACCATTCTCCACTCTACAACAGATGTTGTAAATCAACATATACTGATGTACAACCCTCAGCCCTATAATCTGTGAGGCATATGCAATCACTTTGTTACAGACCGGGGAATTCCATGCAGATAAAGCTGTACCCTGCCTAATACATGGTGGATGTGTTACCATACTGCCATACCCCTTGGTCTTTTTTCAGGGCCACATCCTGGTGACATACAGACACCTAGAACAGAAACAGGATACAGCATGTATGAACACATTCACTCAGCACCTCACTTGTGGGGAGAGAGAAGGGTACAGTTGGCACTAAATGTGTTGCCAAGACTGTGGGCAATATATGTTGTCTCAGGATAGGTATTATCATTGTGCAGTAACTCACAGCACTTGTGTTTAATACTTTGGAGGTAGTTGATGCAACTATCAAACTCTGTTGTGATTTCTGTCAGTGTCTGCTGCATGTCTGCTGTCATAGATGCCTGTAGGGGATTCCATGAGGGATCTAAAGTTGTGTTTGAGGCTAATAAGGGAGTTCAACAGTCATGGGACACCACCTTTCTCTGCAACAGTGTCATCCTTCTGATGTACACTTTAGTAATGGCAGGGGACCATCACATTGCCTCCCAGTGTTTGGAGTACAGTGTCTGGGTTCTGTTGGCACTGGCAAATACCATGCATTCATGTACCTGTTTTGTACAGTGCATATGTGTGTGATTCCACAGTCATGCAGCTATTTCCCATTGCCATGGGTGCAGTGAAGTAATCCACCCCTGTTTTCATGACTGTAAAGTCAGCTTTGGAGAGGTTTTGCAAGGTGGTTACCTTTGTGGGAGGTGTGGCTGACATGTTGAGTTCCATGTTGATTACAGCTTGTGTGGATCTCAACATGCAGGAATTCACAACTGTGGATGAGCAACAGACCCATATTTAAGTAGTCAACATAGGTCAAGGTTATTGCATCCTCTACCAGGGGTCAGTATGGGCTGGTCCAGAGCATTGGAAATGATGAATCCCAGAAGTGTTGGGCCACTGTACTGGCACTTGGCTACTTTCCACAGCTGATGGAGGGGTAGTTGAAGTCTCATACTATGTCAGTGTTGTGTTGGACCATCATAGATGGCAGGGTGTCAAGGAATGTGCATTGACAGTCTAGGGACATATATGTGGACCCATAGCATGCTATGGTCTGGATTACACTATTACCCCAAGGCAGTTGTACCGGAAGTATCTCCAATGCATTATGCTGGGATACTAGTCTGGAGGTGTTCCTTGCCATAATGAATATGGAGACAACACCACCTGTGGAGGTGTACTCCATGTTTGGGGGCTGACAGCTGTGGAGTGCATCATAGCCTAATACTGCAGGGCTGCTGTCTGGTGCTATGAACAACCTCTCCATTACAACAGACATGTGTCCTCCACTCCAATGAGTGCATTGAGTGACTGTATCCTGAACGTTATATGTCTAATGTTGAGCAGCATGACCCTCAGATTGCATACATGTCTAGCTGTTATGGCGGTAATTACATTAGGAACACTGCCTAATAAGGCATCATAGGGGTGGCAAGACACTTAGCCAGTACCTGGAAACCCAGCGCTGACAGATGTAGGACATCTGTGGTAAGTCATTGGGTTCTGTCAATCATGTCATCCCAAACAGAGACGTTCTGGATCCCCTGTGAATGACACAAAACACATAAGCCAATGTTGCAGTCAATCATCTGTTGATAGTACCGCAGCATCATTTTGGGTGATGGCAGTACACTGCCTAGGGCTACTGTCACCCCTGCCTGGACCACATAATCAGAGAGTTCAATCATGTCTTTTGTCATGCAATCCAGGGAGGTGTGTCCCAAGTCATTCACACCCACATGGATACAGAGTGATACTCATAGTTGTTGTGAAGTGCCATGACTGGCTGTGTCATGTGTTGGATGCTGGCAGGGAGGTATGTCCCAAGTCATTCACACCCACATGGATACAGAGTGATACTCATAGTTGTTGTGGAGTGCCATGACTGGCTGTGTCATGTGTTGGATGCTGGCAGGGAGGTGTTTCCCAGGTCATTCACACCCACATGGATACAGAGTGATACTCGTAGTTGTTGTGGAGTGCCATGACTGGCTGTGTCATGTGTTGGATGCTAGCATGTTACAGATATTTGGCTGTTACCTGCTCCATATTCAACTTAGTGAGTGGGATATGTGTGTGCCTCAGTAGTCAGTTACCCATGAGCACTGTATTGTGCAAGGTGGTTAGCCTTAGGAGCTTAGGTCGAGGGGCACACTGTGTCGGTTAAATATGTGTCCCTTGACATGTGCCATGTCACAGTGTCTGAGTGGGTGTCTGTCTTGCTGGACTGTGCTGTTTGGGTAAATGTCCACTGAGTGCCTCAGTGAAGGTGGGTGTGTGGCTTTTCACTGTATGTCATGGCTGGCAAAGTGGGTGTCATGGTGAGCTGTGTGTTCCACATGGGGTGGTGCAGGTGTTGATCTTATCCTCTTGACTTGCTAGTCCAGTCTTTGCTGGAGAGTACATATGTCCACACTGGGTGATATATGGGCAACTCTCGCAGGTCTGAGTGTTTGGAGTTTAGAGGGGAGGGTTGTCTGTGTACATGAAGCAGTTGCAACAATACCTCAGAATGGACAAGTTCACCAGGTTAATGGGTGAAAGCACTGAAAACTCTCCTTCAAACATACCAGAAGGGGTGGACTAACTAGTAAGTACTGGGGCTACTTCTGTGATGAACGAGTACTGATGATGGCTCCCAGGTGTGCCACACTTCTTGATACAATAACCTGGTGAAGTGCCAAGCCATAATGCTATTTGAAGTGCAAGACAGAAAGAACTAGCATGATGTAAGGGTGGAACAGAAGGCAGACTTTCTGCCACCTGTAATACTTTACCTCAGCTGTGTAGTTATCAGCAGCTTTGGCCATGTGACAGTTCAGTAAGCTCTATAGCACGTGGGGTAACCATGTAACACTATAATAGACATAACTAGATAGACAGGAGTCCTAATCTTAATACTGGCAAGTGTGTGTGTGTGTGTGTGTGTGTGTGTGTGTGTGTGTGTGTGTGTGTGTGTGTGTGTGTGTGTGTGTGTGTATCATGTACTGTCTGGCTTATACCACTTATGACTTGTGCACTACCCTTCACACTTCCTCTTTCCCCAGTCTAGTAGTCCTGCTGATGTCATCCACCTTAGAAGTACCTTTGGAGTAAGTGGAAATGGAGAGTCTCTGTGGCACGTCTGATAACTGCGTAGCACTAGTAACAATAACTAGATAAGCAGGAGTTCTAATTACCCTGTTGGCAACTGTTTGTGTGTGTGTGTGTGTGTGTGTGTGTGTGTGTGTGTGTGTGTGTGTGTGTGTGTGTGTGTGTGTGTGTTTGTGTGAGAATCATGTAGTGTGTGGATTACAACAATTTTTGACCTGTGTACTACCCTTTACACTTCCCCTCACTCCAATTTAGTAGTCCTGTTGATGTCATCCACCTTAGAAGTACCTTTGGAAGAGGTGGAAATGTATAAGCTCTGTGGTGCATCTGATAACTGTGTTGTATTATAGTAGAATTATCTAGATAGGCAGAATTTCTAATCTCAATGTTGGCAACTGTTTTTGTGTTTGTGAGGATCATATCTTGTGTGGCTTATACCATTTTGATGTGTGTGCCATACATGACTGGTGACCACCTCCCGCTGCCATTACTTTATGTAGTGTGGTAACAGCATCTGACTCACATGTAGCAGGTTAAACCATTATACAGTCCTCTGTACAGATGTGTTTGGAATATCCATATATTTGCAACTTATACATTGGAAGTTGTCTGTGTGACTTAATAATGCCCATGTATGTGATATTGTATCCAAATAGGCCAATGTGAGCATATTGACATATGGCAGCATGAGGTATCCTACCTGTCTGCCACCCTGACAGGTGGCCAACTTTGTAGGTGCAATATATGAGTCCAGATGCTTGGTTTTACAAGTGAACTGTTCATGGTACGGGTCATATTAAAGGCTGGAAGAGGTGTGGAGTGACATATTGTGGTCCTAATTAGTATGTAACAGGAACACTTTGCATCTTAACAGTGGTGTGTACACAATTTATATCCACTGTATACCACTAATGTGTCACACATGTCCCTACCTTAGGCTGTTTGTCCAGCCCATTTTGCTGGCCTCTGTCCAGATGTCTTGGCACTGACAAGTTGTGTAGTATGCTACAGGAATGTTGAATTTATGTCAGATAGACCCCAGTGGTGACCACTGTGATGCAATGCAGTTAACCCCAGCACAAGTGAACATGCACAAAAAGCAATATAGCTATTACATAAATCAATATAGCTATTACTGATGGTTGTGTGCATGGTAAATTGCATGCCTTTCATATGCCTGGGGTATTGCCAGGCAACAACAGAACAATGTCATACTCACCAGCTTCAGGCTGCTGCCTGATATGCAGACCAGAGGGTCCTAGGTAGTTGTGAGAGGGAGTTATTGTCAGAAGACTCACATGTGGCCTTGGTGCAGGATGGATGCATGTCTGCAGATGTACAGTACTAACCCCAGTAATACACAATGCTCTGTCCTCACCATAGATGTACATCTATGTGCATTAGAAAACCCCATCCACAACTGCAATCGGACCTGACACATGGATGTAGATACAATACAGATACATGTATGTCTGATACATTAGTGTACTAATCCCCACTGGGCCCTTACCTGCACGCTCCTCATCCAGTGTGTGTGTGTGTGTGTGCAACCCACCTCCACAATGCTTTCCTCAGCTTCATGGCTTGTGCATTGGGTGGGTGCCCCAAGGTTAGTGAGGAGCTCCTAGGTGGGTGTCAGTGGGGGCTGGATGGCTGGGCCCACACCTGTGGCTAGCCGGTCCCTCCCTACAACAGCAGCCCATTGACAGGCATGGCGGAGGAGGTCAGTGGCCCGATGCTGCACCTGCTCATAAATTCTGCTGTGCAGGCCAGCATCATTTACCCTGTGGACCAGACTGTTCCACAGGGCAGTCCTCTCCAGCACATCTTCTGCTCTCCTTCCATGTCCGATCACATATTTGGTGATGATGTCAGTTTCCCCAACAGATAATGCTGGTAAGTGAGCCCTCTGCATGTTACCTGGAAGACATAAAGAGGAAAAAGTTCACAGGGCCTCATACAGTTGTCAAATTGCACAACAACAGTGGGTATTACTTGCAAATAATCCACACTACACCATAACCCTCCAAGCTATCATGGCTATAGCAGTTTGCATTACACTCCTGGCCCTGAGCTATCTTATTCCCCCCAATGTTGGACACTTGATTGCATAATCCTCTATTCTCCATTCATTTCTGTGTAGAGGGCTGACAGTGGCCATCTTCCATGTGGATGGCGTGTGGATGGTGGCAGGTCTGTGTTTGACTGTGGTGTGTGATGGAGCTGTGAGCACATGCCTCAGTTCATGTAGGAGGCAGACAGTGATGTTATTATGCCCTATGAAGATATGCTGTTGTTGCCATCAGTAGGCAATATGTACATGCTCACCATTGCTGAGGGGAGGATTGGGGTTGATGTGCATATCTCCCTGTACAACTGGGTGGACAGGGTGGAAATGTGCCCACCTAACCTGTCAGATGCATGTTGCTTATATCCATGGCATGTGTGTATGAGATGTTCTTTCCCCCCAGTACAGGTTGAATTGTGTTGTTTCCTCTGAGAAAGACAGCATATGTGGAGACACTGTTGCAATTGTCTTTGGTAGTGCGGATATGTCTGATTTGTAGTCATAGTCAGCCTTACAGGAAGTCACCTGTGAACTTCATGCTTGCTCAGGTAGAGGTGGACTTGCTTCCAAGTTATTGCCTGCACCTATATGTCCCTGTACAGCCAGTATAGCAACCTATTATGTGGTTTGTGTATCACTACTGTCCACCAAAGGGAATTACTCTACCTTGGTGGATGCTGGTTATATAGGTCAGGTACTGCTGAGTCCATATAGCTACAGTGGATATAAAGGGTACACACCCCTGTTACAATGCCTGGTATTTGTGCAATTGAGACATGACACCACCATAACTCATTTTAAAACAATTCCCACTTTTAATGTGACCTATAGCCTGTACAATTCAATTGAAAACATAACAATCTGGTCTGTGAAAACACATGGAAATAATAATTAGTACAATAAGCCAGTTGAATGAGTGTGCACACCCTTAAACTGATATGTTGTGTATGCACATCTTGAGATGTTTACAGCATTCATTTGTCTTGGTTTGGACTCTAACTTCATGGCACATCTTCACTTGGCAATAGTTTCTCACCTTCCTAGAAACACCTTTCATTGTTTTTCAATGGAATTGTACAGGTTAGGGGTTACATTCAAGACAATAAATATTATGAAACGATCTTCTGTAATCTGACTGCTATACAGCACACAAACCTGGCATTCCAGCAGGAGTGTGATATCCACTGGATATAGGTGTTGATATAGCTGGTAGTGGTAGGCATGGACAGAGGGTTATAACACAGTTGGAACCTTCTCCAATTACTACCTGATAATCATGCCTACTCTAGTACCCATATCAGTGTCAGGGCAATGCAACAACCAGTAGCTGTACACATTTATGTCTGTTGTATGCACTGACACTGATATTATTCACATGTGCAACATGCACAACCTATGTACCTGACTGCTTGAAACCCATGTGATTAGTTTTGTGCCTTCCAGCTGAACACATGCATACATTACCAACCATTTCGAACTCCAACTCCCATTGAAATTTCATACACTGGACATTTTTTTAGGGGGGGGTCTTCCCACACCCCCCAATTGGGGGGCTGTTCTCCCACACCCCCTATATATATATATATCAGGGTTCAAGGTTGCACAACATGGGGGAAGGGGCAATATAATGAAGATAATGAAGTTTCGTCAAATGTCAATTTAAATGGGGAGGAGTGAATGAAAGTAGACCCTGCTCTATACATGTGTTCAGGGGATACCTGGTATACATTTCTGTTCTATGTTAGTATGGTACACTGTATTTACAGTCTTACTGCTCAATCATACGTCTCAACCTGTTATAGCAGTACGTCTGGACAATGGCACACATAAATGGGTGACAAAAGGGACCTCAGTATTGATACTATATTAATATAGCTGCACTATACATTAGTACATTGATTGCACAGCAGGCTCTGACATCACTGTGATAACCTGGAAGATGTCCAACAGTCATAAGTAGGCTATTATATTAAAATGTCATTGCTCACAGACCTAGCAATGGTTTGGCTGACATAACACAGGTATATGTGTATGTGACTACAGATATCAGTCAAAAATGTGCTTATTGTCCAGCAGAACACTGTGTAACTGAACGTTATTAATTCAAAATATCACATGCAGTTCAACACACGTCTGCAACAGTACTTGACTATGCACATGACCTATATAAGTCTCTTAGGTTTACAAGACAAACATGTGTCATTCTCATATTCACAGGTAACATATGGATATGGAAAACATCCCATTAAATGGCCTAGCAGTGGCATAGTCACAAAAGTTTGACAGGCACCCCAGCAGTTGTCACATATGAGCTGTCCTTTCCCAGGGTGAGTCAGGCTCCTGAGCTGTGATTCTACCTCGCAGCCTCTCAGAGCATCACGTCTGGACAAAGCCTAAAATGATGGGGGATAAATAGGGACAGACTTTAAATATTCCTGTTACAAACATAGGAAGTTTGTAGAATGATACATTTTGCATTACCGTGAATATTCTTAAGGATGTAGAGTCTTAAGCTCAAGTGTTTGTCATTACTTGATGACTTCAATCCACAGCTATTTGCCAGAAAAGTACAGATTTCAGGAGGAACAGACAAAAAGTATGATGGGAGAATCTGGACATTCTGTGAGGATCTGTACAGTTGAGAGGTATGGCTGTGCTCTCTCCCACTGCAGAGAGGGCCAGATGCTATGGCCATAGCAGCTGTTCATAGGTTCATAGGTTCATACTAGGCTATCTGCCCTAGGGCATTTATAAGCCTAGCCAGAGTGTGTTTGGCTTTCACCACTCATTTTAAATTAATTTTGCTATGCCCTTTTTCGAGGTTAGTATAATGTGCCTTTGTCTAACAGTGACACAGAAGTGATACCTGGGGTAAACCTACGATCTCCCATCCACTCATCAAGATTCCTCTTGAAGAGAGTCAATGAGGGACTCTGCCTAACCTGGACTGGGATTTTATTCCAGAGTGAAGGGAGCCTCTGGGTTATGAATCTGTCCCTCCAGCATGTCCTATTTATTTCAGTGCTGAGGTTCAAGTCTCTCAAGCACATAGCTCAATGGGATTTGGATTTTCTGAGGTGCAGCATGTCCATTAATTCCGGGTTGGACATGGCTTTATACGTCAGGCACAGATCGCCTCTGAGCAGGCGGTATGCCACTGAGTAGAGCTGGAGTTTCTTTAACCGGGCAGTATATGGCATCTGTTTGAGCCCTTTGATCCTCTTGGTGAGGTACTTTTGGGGTCTTTCCAGTTGCTGCAGGTATCTGGTAAGGTACATCCCAAAAGGGGCATTGTACTCAATTATGGGCCTGATGAGGGATGAGTAAAGAGGCACAATGACCTCCCCTGATCTAGATGTGAATCCCTTCATGATTAGGTGGGCTATATAAAATGTTTTTCTAACCATTTTGGCCACGTGGTTGTCAAATGAGAGATTGCTATCAACTTGGGTCCCCAGTTCCCTAATTACTTCTTCTGTACTTAATGGATTGCCACCTATGTGGTAATTTGTGGGCACTTTGTTTTTGCCAAAGGGGATGACTATACACTTTTTGGCATTTAGCTTGAGGCCATGGCTCTGGCACCAGTTGTCTGTTTCTATGAGGCCCTTTTGTAGGATGCTTGTGTTGGCTGGAGAGTCGATTATGGTGCCCAGTTTGCAGTCATCTGCAAACTTGGTCAGCCACAGTCCTTCTGTGTTGGCCTGTACCTCCAAGAAATATATACCGAACAAGAGAGGTCCCAGGACTGAGCCTTGTGGGACGCCACTTGTAACTGGTTTGGAGTCTGACATGGCTCCAACAATTCTAACCATGTGGATTCTGTCCTTGAGCCAGTTTGCAACCCATCTAGTGACATAGGGGTTTATATTTAAGCTGGTGAGCTTATCTACAATGCCTGAGTGGGGTATTGTATCGAAGGCTTTTGCGAGGTCCAGGTAGGCTGTGTGGACCACCTTCCCCTTGTCAATGGCCTTGGTGACTGTTTCAAAGAAATCAACCAGGTTTAAGAGGCAGGATCTGCCTTTAACAAAGCCGAACTGGGTAGGATCCTGTGTCTGTAGGTCCCCAATATCTTTATTTATGAGGTCCATGATGATCCTTTCCATAGCTTTGCAGACCAAGCTAGGCAGGCTTATGGGGTGATAGTTTCCAGGATCCATTGAGGCACCACCTTTGTGGAGAGGGACCACTGTTGCTGTACGCCACTCTTTGGGTACATATCCTGTAGTAAGGCTGAGATTGAACAGTAGTTTTATGTTTGGGTTTAGCTCTTCTTGGAGTTCATGTAGGACACAGCCCGAGACACTGTCTGGTCCCACTGATGCTGTGTTTTTTGCTTTGGAGAGGGCAGCTCTTACCTGAGCATCTGAGATGTCAGGGGGGCAGCACTCTGCTGGGATAGATATTTGCCCTTTTGGTGGGGGGGGGAGATTGTGCTGAACCTGTCAGCTAGGATGTTGGCAATGTCTGTGGGTTCAGTGTATTTTTTGTCATTTTGGACTAATTCTGAGTATATCTGGGAATTCCCACCCAGGTTCCTAACATAACTAAAGAAAGTCTTGTGATTATCCTTAGTGTTCTGTGCAATTTTTCTCTCGAAGCTGGCCTTAGACGATTTTATGAGTGCCCGTAGTTTTTTGCTAATACTGATCAGAGATGTCTTCCCTTTTTGGGATTTTGCTCTATCATGTAGTAGCTTCCTCCTTCTATTTTATAGTTTGTTTATGGCTGGGGTCCACCAGACAGGATGTCTGCCTTTGGAGGATTCGGTCTTGGTTTTATTTGGGATTGCATGATCCATGCATTCCGAAAGGTGTTCATAGAATGCATTTATAAAGGATTCTGCAGTCTGGGCCGTATTTTCCACAGGCCCGGGGGCTTTGAAGGATTCCACCTCAGTTTTGAGGAGTGTGAAATTTGCTTTAGAGAAGTTTTTCACTGTGGTTTTCAGGGCAGGGGGTGGAGTCGGGATGTGAATATCCAGTGAGATTATTTTATGGTCTGATCTTACCAGTGAGGGATACACTTCTGGTCTGGAGCATAGAGTCCCCATGTTGGTGATGATCAGGTCCAGTATGTTTTCCCTCTTGTGGGAGTGGTAACAAGTTGTTCCATAGCATTTGAGTTTATAAATTCTAGGAACCTTTGGGCTAGGGTGTTGGAGCTAGAGTAATTCTCCCAGTCTATGTTTGGGTAGTTGAAGTTGCCCAATATAATGGTGTTTGGAGAGACCTTCATATTTTCCAGTGTTCTCAGGAAGGCCGAGTGGGGTTCCTGGGTTTGGGAGGGTGGTCTGTAGCAGGCTATAAACTGGAATGCAGTTTTACCCACTGTTAGTTGCACATGGATAGTCTCTGATGCTTCGTGCTGTGCCACCAACCTGGAGGTGTGGGTATCTTTGACAAATATTAATACTCCCCCTCCTTTTGTGGTTCGGTCCAAGTTTTGGGGGCCGAAAAGCATGGTATGAGGTATAACCTGGTAGTGCTGGGGTGCTCTCGGGAGCCTTGAACCAGGTTTCTGTTACTGCACAGATATCGATGTTCTCCATGCTAAGGAGAGTTTAGAGTGCGTGCATCTTGAGGTTTAAACTTCTGGTGTTGAGTAGCATTACTCTTAGTTCAGCAGGACATTAGTACAGCAAGTCATGTTGGGACATATATTCCTCCAAATCATATTTCCAATTTTTACAGACCAAGTACTACAGTCAATTACATGCTTATATGTTCCCACTTACCTTTTTTTCTTCTTCTATCTTCCAGTTTATGTTTTATTTGTTCTCTCTCTCTCTCTCTCTCTCTCTCTCTCTCTGTCCACTACTGAGATAGAGCTGGTTTGAATAGGTGGCAGCATGGTTTTTGTAGGTGCTGCTCATGACCAGGTAATGGCCTGTACACCTATTGGGGTTCCCCACTTGCTAATTGCATGCAGAGCAGCTGTGTATTATTTGCAATAGCCAATGTCATGGCAACACTCTCCTATAATTGAGCACTCCATGTAGGCATTGGCCCTTTCCCTTACTTGTGAGGAAGACATCCTGGAGTTGTATGAGTTACTACCTCTTACAACAAGACATGTGGAGACAAGCCAACTAAATTATGAGGAAGGTTCAGGATTTAGGAGCAGAATGTGAGTATTGCTGTTATATATTTGGAATACTGCTAGCTTAACGTGGTTTGACTGCACATGCTATTTCTGCATGGGTTTCAGTCTGACAAAGTTCTGCCTCTGCAAA
>NC_056749.1:860771906-860837817 GCF_019279795.1 Protopterus annectens
TGTCAACTGGCTGGATTGTTTCAGGATGTCCAGGTTTATTGCTCATATTTCTGGTCTGTTTTACAGATTATTATCATGTCTCTGGTAAATCACTGTAATGATATGATTGTTGTCAGAAAATGAGGACATACATTTCATTTACCTACCTCACATCCGTCAGAATATGTATACTGAAACAAACTGTCTAACCCTGTCAAGAACTTTACAGGGGGACAATGACCTCTTCCTTCCTGGATGCTAATGAGTTAGTACTGAGATGTGCCACATAGAAGGACTTTGTGACCACAGTGGCAATGTGGTGACCAAGAGATATTGCTGTCAACCTATGTACCCAGATCTCTTATGATGCCTTCTTTGTTCAGGGGACTACCATCAATGTGGTAAATTATGGGAATAGGGTTTTCCCACAAAGGAGATGACTACACATTTTCTGACATTGAGATTAAGGCCATGGCTTTGACACCAGTCATTGGTCTCAGTGAAGCCTTTCAGTAGGATCCCAGCATCACTTGGGTAGTTAATAATAGCTCCCAACTTGCAATTGTCTGCAAACTTTGTCAGACAGAGTCCCTTCATGTTGGCATGGACTTCAGAGAAATTGATACCAAACATGAGAGGACACAGGACAGATCCCTGTGGGACTCCACTTATGACTGCTCAGCGGTCTGACTTGGAGTCAGCTATTTCCACACTGTGAGTCCTATCTGTGACCTTGTTTGCTACGCACCTAGTGATATAGGGGTTGATGCCTGGCTTAGTGAGTTTTTGCATGATTCCTGATTGGGGAATGTTATCAAAGACTTTGGCCAGATCAAGGTAGGATGTATGTACAACCTTGCCTTCATCCACAGCTCAGGTGAATGACACCAAGAGGTTGACCAGGTTGATTGAGCAGGTATGACCTACCTTTCACAAAACTAATTTGTGTGGGATCATGAGTCTGCAGATTCCCATATTCCTGTTTATTAGGTGCATGATGATGCACTCCATAGCTTTGCATGACAGATGTGTAAAGCAGTTGGGGCAGTATTTCCCAGGGTCTGTAGTCACCTCGCATTTGTGGAGAGGGGTGACTGCAGCAGTGCACAATTCAGTTGGGACAAAGCTTGAGGTGAGGCTGTGCTTGAAAAGGGCACACAGGTGAGGTGCCAGGTCACTCTGTAGTTCATGTAGACCACAGCCAGGGATATTGTCAGGCTCCATAGAAGCTGTATTCTTGGTCTTGGACAGTGGTGTTTTAACATGTGAAGCAGTAATACTGGGTGTCTGGCAGTGTACTGGTATTATGATAAGTGCTTTGGGGGGGTAAAGTTTGCACTCAATATGTCAGTCAGTATATTGGCAATATTTGTTGGCTCAGTCTAGGAGGTACCGCTGTCTAGTAGCTCAGAACAAATCTTGGTATTGCCATGGAAATTCTTTACATAACTGTATGAGGCCTTGTGGTTGTCTTTACTATGTGCTCCAATTCTGTTTTCACAGCTTACTTTGTAGTATTTGATGAGGGATCTCAACATTTAATTGAGGCTGATAAGGGTTTTTTTCCAGTCTTGGTACTTCACCTTATTCCATATCAGTTCCCTCCTTCTGTTGTACAGTTTCTTTATGGCTGGGGACCATCAGATCAGCTTTATTTTTTTTTGGAGGTGAGGGTCCTGGTTCTATTGGGTATGGTGGTATCCACGCATTTGTGTACATGTTCATAGTGCATTGTTGTTTGATTCAGCAGTCATGCAACTAGTCTCCATTTGCATGGCTGCCATGAGGTTAGCCACCTCTGTTTTTATGAGGCCATAGTTAGCTTTGGACAGGCTTTTCATGGTGGTTACCTGTGCAGGGGAGGGGGGAGGGCTGTGGATTTCCAAATGTGATTAATTTGTGTTAAGATATAACAAGGGAAGAGTTGACTATTGGTGTAGAGCAATGGTCGTCCATGTTAGCAAGGATGAGGTTGATGTGATGGGCATGTACATCGGTACATGAGTAGCTTTCCCAGTTAATGGTGGGGTAGTTGAAGTCAACAAGTATGAGAGTGTTATGTTGGACACTAATATTCTCCAGGGTGTTTAGGGACATAAAGTGTGAGTCTTGGGACATGTTCGGGGACCTATAGCAGGCTACAATCTGAACCACTATCTTACCCAGTGTTAGCTACACCTGCAGGATCTGTAATGCATAATGTTGGTCTACCACCCTGGAGGTGTGTGCAGCCTTAATGAGTACGGAAATATCACCACCTTTGGCACTTCAGTCCAAGTTCTGCAGCCAAAGGTTATGGAATGAGTTATAGGCTGGTAGTGAAGGGTGCTTCCTGCTGCCTTTAACCAGGTCTCTGTTACAGCACAGATGTCAATGTTCCCCATTTTAAGGAATACTTCCAGTGAGTGCATTTTCAGATTTAGACTTCTAGTGTGCAGCAGCATGACCATCATATGTGTGTGTGTGTGTGTGTGTGTGTGTGTGTGTGTGTGTGTGTGTGTGTGTGTGTGTGTGTCTGCATATATGTAGATATAAATATGGATGCATATATCTATATATATATATATATATATATATATATATATATATATATATATATATGTGTGTGTATGTATTATGTATTGATTTATCCACATATATGCGTCTCCATACATATATACATGTATATATATAGAGAGAGAGAGAACCTGACTGCTTCTACAGAATCTTTTCCCTACTGTTGAATTCACATAGTCAGGGTTACATATGTGGACTCATAGTGTGTGTGTGTGTGTGTGTGTGTGTGTGTGTGTGTGTGTGTGTGTATGTGTGTGTGTGTGTGTGTGTGTGCTACTGACATACTCTGCCTTCATTTCTATTGGTTATCCTGGTTGTTGGTAGAAGGGACCGGTAACTGTGACAGCATGATACTTTTGAATATTTCTTGAGGGAGACCACTTGGTGTATGTTCTTACCTTGCTGTCATTTGCAGCCTTGGGGTTGGACTGTGGGTGTTGGCCACAGTATAACTACAGCCTTCTTATATCTACTTTATACATTTTCTTACCTGGAAGACCTAAGGAGGGAATTTATGTTGACACTACCTGACTGTTTCTACACAAATTCACAAAATTCTAGTTGAAATTATGCATACAGTCTGCTACCACTCCCGGGATTCAAACTGTGGCTGTTTTTGCTAAAAATACAAGTTTGTGTTTTATCAGAATGAGCTATTGAGAAACTGCTATCGCTTTTTGAATGTTTTTTTGTCTCATTCTCTCTTTGTTGTACAATCTGACCTTGTAATTATAACATTCATATACATACATTCCTATACATATCTTTTGACATAGCACAGTGTGGAAAACAGTGGTTAACACAACATTACAATTCAGATATCAGATCTTGGTGTGTGAAACATTTCATATCAGTTAATCTCGTGTCTTACAGAGGCACTAACTTTGTCAGATGAGACTTGATTGTTTAATGCTTTCAGAGCGATAGTTGCTATGCATAACCTGTACACATTTCAATTCATACCATACCAGAGTAAACACAACCAGTCCAGGGTTTTGAATTTTATTGACAGGCCATTACAGTTTTACTTATATATAATCTATATGAGACTATTACTGTAATAGTGTCTGGTTTATTCAGTACAAACCATACCCATTTTTAATACTGTCCGGTACCATTCTACTCCTTTATATTTATTTGGTTTGAATACAAGCTAGATTGTTACTCACCAGCCTCGCAATGCAGCCTTTGCAACCTGCTGGCATGGGCTTCCTGATTCTCAGCCCACTCAGCTGGAGCTGTAAAGAAGGTAGAGAAATATTTATGCATACCTATCCATTACATACACAGGCTGGACTTTGGTAAACAGTTACTGATATGAATACTTACACATGCCAGAGACATCACCCCTCTGTCGTGCTTCTTAGGCCCACTGGTCCAAGAGTTCCCTCTTCCTCCACTTCAAGTTGGCATAGTGGTGCCAGACCTACTCACCAGTCCAAGGGATGCTAGTTTCACTGGTGAGATCACGGGCGAGTCTTTCCCAGGCCTCTGCTTTGTATTGGGAGCCCTGGTACTGGACCTGCAACAGTCTCACATCATGTTTTTAAAAAAGGAGTCCTACCATGACCTTAGACTCCTGTATGTCCCAGCGCTGTGCCCAAAAAGTGCATTCCCTTTCCAACACCTGCCATACTGCCTACAGTGGGGAGCTAGAACCAGTTAAGTGCTGTATTTCTGCCTGCAAGGTTTAAATATGACCAATTTCCCACCCTTTGCTGTGATTGGATGATTTTGGATGATTTTGAATATGCTGAGCTAAGCTAAGCTATGGGCAAACTTGCTTAGCTAAGGTTGGCAGTGCTTAAAGGGTCAGGTTCACCACTGATTACCAATGGGCAAATCCACTTAGCTGGGCTACTCATTGCTTAGCATTTATATTTAAGCAATGCTTACACCCAGTAAGCATAGCTGTGCAATGCTTAGCATTGCTTATGTTTTATTTTATAGACTATCAGTTGTATGGGACTGATTCATCATTCCTGACATAGTATAATTTTGTTTACCTACCCTGACATCCCCCCTATGGACGTTCTTTACATTTATTCTTGTGTGACTATACTGTATGGGACACTTGTGCTTATGTGGGGGTTTCACAACTTTATTACACTGACACCTCACATCTGGACCTACTACACTACTCTGGGTAACAAATATATGTTAATTATTAAAAGAGAAAGTACTGCTTTCACATGTAAAATGCTAATTGGCTTCAGTGGGGATCGACTACTTGCAAAGCGAACGCTCTAACCACTTCACTATTTCCACATTGCTATACTTTGAAGTGCATTCCTATTTAGCTCCTTATAATGTGTAAGATAGGCTGAGAAGAGCGGCATGATGCCACACCCACTGAGCTATGCTTAAACTTTATTCCGGACTGAAAAAGAAATTAAACTGTTGTGTTTTACTTTTGCAATGTAGAGGTATGCACATTGCTTTCTGCAGCATTATCTGTGAGGGGCTGTGCTTTTCAAATGGTGATGACATGACAGGCTTTGCATTTGAGAGGTATACTCCACAGACACTAACAGTGTCCACCATACCTCTCAACTGTACAGATCTTCACAGAATGTCCAGATTTTTGCCTTATATTTTTGGTCCATTATTCATACAATTGTGGCTTTCTTGCAGATTAGTGGGAAAGCATTAAAGACTGCAGTTAGGAAATAATGGCAGACATTTGAGTTTTACACTTCATACCCTTTGTGGACTTCATGCTAATGTGAAGCCTGTCATTCTATCAACGTTATATGTTTGTGAGAGCAATAGCTCACATTTGTCCCTTGTTTACTATGGATTTGTCCAGATTTCTTGTCCGGTTGAGAAGTAATGGTGTCTGAGAACACTCTCACTATCTTTACATTGCTGTATGGCAATTATGGAGTGCAAGGGGAATGTGTATAATGAGACCACTGCTCTCAGACACACCCCATGCCCATGCGCTTGTGCAAAGAACGTTGTCCGTTTTAGAGCATGGCAGCGCGCCTTCATGAATATGCATGGCACGCTGCCGTGCTGCACGGGAACAGTCCCTTACATGCAAGAATAAGCTATTCTTGCATGAACGTTTGCTGAATCCTGGGGTTAGTGAATAGAAATCATTACATTTACTAAGGAGATGCAGGAGATGACAATACATTAAAAAACATTAATCTGGAAAATGGAAAACAAATAGTATACTTCATCCAATATAGGAGAAAAAGACACATGCACAATATCTTTAACCCTGTAACAATGGGTGATGTATTATCTTGGCACCCATTAGCAGCACTTCAATAAAACAAGACAAAGTAGCTCAGATTTCCTCCTGTGGCTTTTGAGAAATAATTAAAATTATTAGTAGTATTGTAGTGTTTTTTTATCAATTAGAAAGTGAACTATTTAGTACAAGTAATAAGCAGCTTGCCTGTGATAAACAAGAAAAAAATAGTCCTGGAAACAGTGCAACATCTAGACCTGACTATTCAGTGGCATGAAACTACCACCAAGGATAACTACCTTGGAAATGCGTTTGTGGGATAGGAAGGGTATATAGACAAACATGGTGGGGGAGGGGGCATATTCAAAAGCATACAATTATTTGAGTTTTACATGTTGGTAAGATTTATGCTTTAAGAATACTTGTGTGTTTTTAGTAAGCTACCTCTGCAATCACTGTTAGATAGTGATGGGATGACATCGGCACTTAATTATTTGATTACATTAACCAATGTTGATGTGACACCCTGACCCTATGTAAAAATGGGGAAAATGGGTTGACATTGATAGCCACGATGATAGGATGAATTAATTTCTTTGCAAAACAATCTTAACACATTGCACTTTGGGCAGATTTTCTGTTATCTTTTGATACTAAAATATTGAGGCATGTACAAACAGATGTGGGAATTTGGGACTGTTTGTACTCTACTTATGAAACCAAGAGATCTTTTGGCACATGGTAAAGGTTAAAGGACTATGAGTGGCTGAGTATATCTTTGTATAAAAAGTAAGAAATTACCATTTCATAAAATGTCTTTACTTTATCATAGTCAAACTCTGGAGGTGTAACCAGTCAAAAATTGGTCAGTCTGGCCAGGGGGACTTTGTGTGAAAGCAGTAGGCTTATCATTGTTTGATCAGAAATAAAGGATCATAACTGAGGGCTTGTGGGTATAAATCAGCTGAATATACTACATTGGGTGGAATTTCCTTTCACCTGATCAAGCCCACCACTTCAGGTGTGCCTAATGAAATTGTGTTGGTATTATTTAGTGGAAGGTTTAATCTTTGCATGAAGCATCGGATGTCTTCTCACTTGCTCATAGTTAAATGATCATGGCTGGGGGAAATGACATTATTTGTAAAGAATATTGATTAAAAAAATAGATTACAATGGACAGAATTCATTACAATGGAAAGTATTAAATTTTCACTTGATCCATGTAACAGCTGAGAAGAATCAAACCAAATGTGGCAAATGAGTTGATGCGTGGATGCATGGGTACATGCATGACAGACTGTGTGTGCGTGTGTGTGTGTGTGTGTGTGTGTGTGTGTGTGTGTGTGTGTGTGTGTGTGTGCCTGCATGAAATAAGCTGAAATTATATACTATAGTCAGCATTTCTTTAATTTTGTCATAGTGAAACATGACGAGGACAGTATAAGTGTGAAAATGATCAGCTACTGCAGTAACAGTATCATGACCTGGATACAAGGACTATGTGAATATTTTGAAAAACAAGCTAAAATCATTAGAGTAAGCAGAGTGTACTTCACATAATCACTGTCCTCTGAGGTATTCTCATACAAAAGATGGTAACTGGTGGGGTACTGATTTCAGTCATCATTAATTTATGGTCAAATAGTTGAGCTAGTGAAAGGAACACAGTTTTTTATTATTTTTTTTTTTTAAGAGGGGATCTAGCCTGTATGTGAAATCATCTGAACTATGTCAGTTAATACGAGCTGAAAGACTAAGTGGGTTTGTTAAAAAGCTGAAACATAAAGCAGTTCTATAGGCAGAAGTAGTCATATTCAATCAGTGTTATACAGCTATAAATTCAGGGTGGAGTTTTTGTCTGTGTTTAAATGCATCTGATTAGACTGTCACAGAAATAAGGAAATGTAGATCTGGATTATCAAGGGTGTGTGTGTGTGTGTTTGCGGCCACATGTGCACATGCGTGTATGTGTGTGTGTGTGTGTGTGTGTGTGTGTGTGTGTGTGTGTGTGTGTGTGTGCACACGTGATGCATTACGTAAATGTGCATCTTTGTGTCTGTCTATGCATCTTGGAGTGAACAGATTAAGACACACTTCTAAAAGAAGAATTACATTCATATGACCACAGTAAAACATTTCAGATAGAAACAGTCAAAAACATTTATAAAAGGGAAGAGAAGAACTCTGTGTAAAAGTTACCTCTTTTTCATTGAATCACTGTTAAATGATGATGGAAACAGCAGCTGCAGGTGAATGTAAAGCACATTACAGTAAGGAGTGTTGCTTTCTCTTGAGTTCAACCAAGTACTGGAATTACACTCAGTTAAAAAAGTGTTAGTCGGAGGAATACTGTGCTGGATTCAGTAAGGGCCGCCACCACTAATAAACCCCAATATGGGCTGATAGCATTTGCAGTGCCCATTCCGATTAAGAGATGAGCCCACTGCAGTAATCACACATGGTCTGTAGACTCCATCTCCTCAATCAAGCTACATGGTAATGAGGCATTTCAGGGGAACATACCATGCTGATTAGCCATGTGGTCATCCCAGAAATGCCTGCAGTATGGCATTTATGCAACTGAGTGATTCAAGGAATTGCACAACTGTACAAGGTAGCTCATCCAGCCCAGTTAATTAAGTCAACTAAAAGTTTGTATTCACTCATTATTTTCCAGGCATGAGATAACATTGCAGCAAGTGGCAGGGAGTTTAGTGGACAGGCAGTGGTGATGGGAGCGTATGTATATATGTGTGTGTGATTGCATGAATGTGTGTATGCAAAGCCATAACTGGTCTCAGAGGGGTGTTCGTGTGTGTGTGTGTGTGTGTGTGTGTGTGTGTGTGTGTGTGTGTGTGTGTGTGTGTGTGTGTGTGTGTGTACACATACATGTGTGAGTGACTGTGTGTATACCTGCATGGTCACTGTAGGCAGGTTAGTTAGGAGACAGATACAGTAGGTGTGTGTGTGTGTGTGTGTGTGTGTGTGTGTGTGTGTGTGTGTGTGTGTGTGTGTGTGTGTGTGTGCGCAAGAATATATGTATGTGAATGGGTGGGGAACTGCCATACCTCTAAACTCACCTAAACTAACAAATAAATTCTGCAGTACATTAGAGGGTGAGGAAACCTTAGACACTTGGGATTTAAATCATTAATTTAAATCTCTGAAAAGGTAATTAGAACAACAGGTTTTACAACATGATAAACATATTGTGGTGATATTGGGGAACATTAGACATTAAGGATTTTATGTAATGCCCCATGTCTTTGGGGTCTGTACCCTCAGCACAGAAAGCAGCTTGTTACTGCATAGCATTAGTGCACTGTACTAGCAGTACTGCAGAGCATTAGTGCACTGTACTATAACTAGACAGCAAATATGCTCTTTCTATATTACCTTAAGTTACTTATAGAGGTAGCAGAATATCAGGGAAATAAGGTTCAAACCCAATACTCCCAGTACATAAAGCAGAACAGGGTTCTTTTGCACTACCACTAAACACCAGGGACACTTTTTTTCAATATTACATGAAATTGTGTACAAAGGTAAAAGAAGAAAAATGTACTTCTACCCTTGTTACCAGTAAATACTGCTGATGCATTTTCATTTGTACCCTTAAAAAAATAATTTAAAAGGGGAAAAAGCATTAAAACCTGAATCTTTGGCACATAAAGGAATTTGTTAACCTAGAGATTTAGTCCTCTCTGCAAACTGAGACCTTTGCAAAGTAAGAGGGTCTGTATTCTGATTTATTTTTTGTACAATAAAAAAATAGGAAAACTACAAGAAACAGAACAGGGGAAACCTCAGGGACAGTTGAGAAGGATGGGTATGCTTACATGGGGGGAGGGTACCATACTCCTGAATAGTCATGCTTAATTCTTCTGAACAAAGCCAGAAGGAATATTAGATGATACCAGGCAAATTTTTTAAATATTAATCCAAGTGACTTAAAAAGACAATAAAGTAAGAGGTCTAGAATCATGTTGCAGTTTTGAAACATTAAGATTGAAACTTTAATATCCAGCATTACTGACTGACTATAATCATTTATGATTTACAAAATAATGGACATTGGGTTAAGTGATAACAGGTAAGAGGTAAGGTGGGGTGATTTTGTGTGTGTGTGTGTGTGTGTGTGTGTGTGTGTGTGTGTGTGTGTGTGTGTGTGTGTGTGTGTGTGTGTGTGTGTGCATAAGAATGAATGAACGAGGTGCCTTTGCCAAATCAATGCATGGGTCTGCAGCAGTGATTACCCCAACTAAGTGCAGATAAGCACTCACAGCGATCACCACTTCATTCAGACATATACAAATTAAATGATATTCAGTTCTTTCTTCACTGTGGTTAATGTCACTGAATTTTCACTTTCCACTTGCATTGCATTTTCCTTTATCACAAAAATGGACCCTTTTGTTTGCAGTTCTTAATGTTCTATGTATGATTATTTATGAATCCCAGGGCCTATGTGTAAAGAATGAAATATTTATTTTTAAAAATAGCTATCACAACTTTTATTTTTTAAGAATTTATATGATTATTTAGTAGTGAAATTAGATTTTATTCTGGAGAACAATCAAAAAAGCTGATAGTATTGTTTTGTTATATATTGTAAAAATAACTGAAGAAACAGCCCATATTTGCTTTCCAGAGTCAGTCTTGTAATACTGTAGTTGTATGCCATATCAGTTATAATTTTCATCCATCAGGATCCATCATCTTCATCGGGCAGATTGAAACTGTTCATTATATTCAGTTCATAGGTTCATCAGGTCATAGGTTAGTATTAGGCAATCAGTCTGCAGATCATTTCAAGCCTAGCCAAAAAAAACTATTTAAAATTTCACTCTAACCTCAAGGAGGGCAAGACAAAATAGACCAGGAGAGATTCTGAAGCTGTCCATCCAATTATCTATGTTTACCTTGAAGATAGCAAGTGTACTACTCTGCTTGACATGCAGTGGAAATTTGGTCCAGAGGTGAGAGATACGTTGTGATATGAATCTATCATGTCAACATGTCTTATTTATCTGCTGATGAAGGTTTAGTTCCTTTAACTGAGTATCTGATGTACCATTAGTTCTGTGAAGGAATAGGAGATCAAATAGGGTTGGATCTTTAATGGCGCAAAAGGCTAGGCATAGATCCCTATGGGTTCATATTACATTATCGAAAGATAACGTAATAGAATGGCCGAAACATTGAAACGGACACATTTCAAAACTTTTGTTGTGGGGGGCTGCGCCCCACACACCCCCTGCTAAATATATATTCCAAGTCCGAGATCGCACTACAGTGAGGAAAGGGCAAATATCCCAATCTTCACTGTACTGCAATCCCACAATTCAAACTTTGAAATGCAGCCATTTCGATGTTTTGGCCGTTCAATGATGTTATCTTTTGATAAAGTAATAGGAACCCGATACCCACAGAGGGGTCTGTAAGAGACTGAGTACAGAGAAAGGGTTGCCAGTCACTCCTTATAAACAAGATTTTTGAGGACACTTATTTTGTTAGTTATGATATGATATTCACAACAATTTTGTTTGTCTCCTTTTTTCTCGTTGGAGCACAGGTCCCATTACATCTGAGCCGTACAATATTTTATAAGTACAGCTTATAATTAAAATATCAAAATATGTTGTCAGGACAATTTCACTAAAAACATGTCAAACATTACAGCTACAGCCCTGTATTAGCGGTGACCCCTAAAATATTCAGTTGTCCAGTAGAATCTGAGCAGTACCAAACTGAACTGGATTCAGTTTCTGAGATGCATTTTGGACTTCTTTTCAGGACAGAGAATGCCATAAATATTCAAAAAAAATGATCCTACATTGCAATGAGGGTAGTTTATGTGAAAGCCTTTACTTTGGTTTCTTTTCAGAGTGGTTTATTAAAAATCACATTGGGATTTTTCACTTTTTGTCACTGTTGTACAACTATGAATTTTGTATATAAGATGAAGATCCCCACATAGGACTGCAGAGGGGCAAGCCATCCTGCAAGAAAGATCTTTTTGTATTTTTTAGCATTTTTCAGATGTACTTCCCAGTATTGAAAAATTGATGAGGTATATCTCATTTTAGGGTGATTTGACAAAATATAAGTAAACAATTGAGGACAAACCTGTCTAGAATCTCTTTACAGCAGAAGTAAGACAAATATATATTTCTCCATGAAATGATTCATTTGTTACACTGAAAAGATACCATCAACAACAAAAATTTGTGCTTGTGATCAAAATGGCCCAGTCAACTTTGACATTAAATGGCACATAAAATGTTAAGCAAGCACCCTGAAATATTTCCCAAAATTTGTTAACAGGTAACTGAAGTATTGCCAATTGTTTGCAAGTGTGTAAACGCAGTTCAGGATGGTAATATGCCACATTAGAGTATATCTGGTTACCATAAGAAGGCGTATATGCCATTTTTAGGGTGGATACTGCAATAGATATCTAGAAGTTATTCTTCCTGAAATAGCATTGCACCAGAAGTAAACATGGTATATAGTGCTCCAGAAGGGTTACCTTTTTTAGTCACTGGAAAGGTGCCACAACAAAAATTCTTGTACTGGCCCTAGCAACATGGCTAATCTACTTTCATCAATAATCTGCATTTAAGTCCTTAATGACAGAATGACAGACATGGGTGATTATACACCATGGTACTTGTCAAAAAGTGTTTGTGATATGGTCTTCTATACACCTCTGCTAAATATAGATATTACAAGCATTTGATATTGAAATGCAGTAAATATTTAGTATATATCTACATTGATTTAGCATTATATATGAAGGAGAAATGTACCATCAATGGTGATATGACTGTCCTGTCTTCAGTACCAACGTTTATTTAAGTCCTTAAGTGGATAATTGCTTTCTTAGGTACACCGTATGTCCTGTCAAAAGGTTCCTGAGATATTGTTTCCTCCACCCTAGTACTGAATACAGATTTGTTCAGACATTTCACAGTGACAATCTTCCAAATACATTATATTTCTGTTTTCTAGGATGAAGAAATAATATGTATTTAACAAATATCTAGGAAATTTTAAAAAATAATTTTCTGGACACCACAGTAGCTTAGTGATATGATGTTTGCATCACTGATCAAGGGCCTAGTGTTCATTTTAGACTTTCAGGCAGTCTCTGCGTAGTATTTTGCTTATTCTCTGTGTTTGAATGGGTTTTTTTAGGGACTCTATTTTCATTATACTTATCAAAATATATTTGCTGATTGGCTATTCTAATACTGCCCTATATGCAGTAACATAGCTAGGGTTGGGTAAAAGAAGCAAGTGCCCTTGGCACAAAGCATTGGGGGCACGATCAGCAGATCCAGATTTCTCTTTAATGCATTACTACTGGCTTTTAAAATCCTGTGTTGCATTTGCAGTAAAAACTCAAACCGGAATGTTATATCTCCATGTGGTCTAAACTGTAGCAAGTGGTTGCTACACTGTAACAAGCAGTTTGCTATAAAAAAAGAAAATCTCTCTTTTTTTTTTAAACTCAATTCTGAGTGCTGCAGTGCTTCAAGCAGATGGGGTATAAACTTTAGCAAATGTGTGTTGCATTTGTAGCAAGCAAATTGCTACTGTTTAAAATAATTTATTTATTTATTTATTTATTTTTAACTAAAACATGATTGCCATAATGGTCCATGCAGGCAGGATATAAACTCTAACCACTGTTTGCTACATTTGTAGCAAGAAGTTTGCTGCAGTTTAAAAGAAGAAATCTTTTTTTTAATAAACAATGTGTTAGGAGGGTTGGGGCAGGACACAGAAACAGTACCTGAATGCCTGTGGCGGGGGGGGGGGGGGTGCTAGTAGAAGGAACGGACATATTTTTTTTTTTTTTGGTTCTTCAGTGGTGTGTGGATCTAACTGTAATAAACCAATCACTAGAATCGGGTTATTACAGTGATTTTTTTTACTCTTCAATTAGCATTTATGTGCTATTTTAGTTTACTCTCACAAATGTGTACTCACAGTCTTGAAAAGCATAATCTCAAGACTATATCAAAAGAGCAAAACTTTGAAGCTCACAGTATCACACTCCTGAACTCAGTCCCCTGCAGGACCAGTGTTAGCAGCCATTCTTGGTTTCCCATCTCTAAATGACCTAAATTAGCACTTGTTACTGGGTTCACACTGGTAGGAGGATTCAATAGTCAAGAATTTTAGACACTGTGGTCTTCAGAATTTTGGTCTTTTGATATTACATTCTCAGGATCATGAGTTTCAAGAATGTCAGATTCAAGATAGTGATAGTAAATCAATATATTTATCCTTGCTCTTAAGACCCAGGTTATGACTAAAATGGCTCCAAGCAGATAAAATTGCTTAAATTGTTATCATATAAATCATTTAAATAAAATTAGTGTTTCACGTTTTCAGAGATATGAATATATTTTTGTAATTACTCCAAGAAGCCCTACTTGGCTATTAGGTTGCTCAGTTGTTTTTACCCCTCAGGTCATGATAAACACATACATGCAACATATCTCAGTTGTACTTTTATAAAATTACTTTAAAAATTGTACTTCTTTCATTTATTTTGTAGGAAAGAATGCAATTTTCTAAAAACTGAAATGTTGCAGCAAAATACAGTGTTTTCAAGAAAGACAAATATTTGTAAGTATTTGTTATATTGTTCTATACAAATTAAGGTCTAATGGCTACTATGACCTGTAAAATTGCATTTTAGTAAGCATTCACTTAAAAATAAAAGAATGTTTATAGAATGCCAGTGCAAAGGTATACATAATAATCATTCATACATATATATGTGTATACACACACACACACACACACACACACACACACACACACACACACACACACACACACACACACACACAACTGACTTTTAAGCAGTAACTGCAATATGGTGGGTTAATAGCCCTTTAATGGAGATTTGGTGATCTTGGAAGTTGGCATAGTAAGTGAAGTGGTATGAGGGTACAGCTCCCACATCCAAAGGATGGGAAGGCAAAGCCCATTCATGTAAAAATATTTATTTGCTTTATTTGTATGGAAAATGTATTTCTGAATATTGTTCAGTGATGAGTTTTGTTCTGCTTAGCAGTGAAATTTTAACTAAAATTTGAGAAGGTCTAGATATTATACTTATGTTGTGGCTTGTAAATATAGTTTGTCATAAGGTCTGCTGTCATACTGAGTAACATTGTTTTATTTAGATTTCAAGACGAGTACATGTATTTGGGTTGGTCATACATGTAAAACATTGAATCATGTAGTAGGTAATGATTTGGGCTTGACTATCTGGTGGTAGATGTCCAGAGTTGGTAAGCTGTAGATGGAAATGGGATGGATATGAGATGCCTTAGATGCTTTAGTTTGCTTTAACAGATGTTTAACTAAAGAAGTTGTCCATAAGTAAAGAAATGAGTTGGAGATGAGGCAGAGGTTGTAAATGTGAATTAGAGGTTGAACAATGTACTCTCCGCATTGGTATATGAAGAATGGATATAGGTTATCTATCACAATAAAGGAGTCTAGTAGGATTTGTTCCAGGAATGGTGAATATCTTTGCCTTTCATTTGTTTAAAGTAGAAGGGTGGAACATGAAGGGGTATTAACAGGGGTTGACCGAAGCAAGAGGTAGAGAAGGAAAGACATGAAAGAAAGGTGGTTAATTCACAGAAGACATTAGCAGAAGAGAGATGGAATTTAATGCAAAGTATATATGTCAATATCTCTGTCTATATACAGATAGATAGATAGATAGATAGATAGATAGATAGATAGATAGATAGATAGATAGAGAGCTGTTGTGACTTCAGGCCTGAAGCAGTTTGCACTGCTGCGTAAAAGTGAAATGCTTATTCTGTTAAAATACTTTTATGTGAAAGATGTACTTCATTTTATTGAAATGAAATATGCAGTTGTTCAAATGCATTTGGAGCCTGGAGAATGTTCTAAGAAAATTATAATACTTATCGTAGTAGGAAGTCCCAAGTTCTAGTAGAACTCCACAACCTCTCCACAGGTGATGTGCAGATAGCTGTGAGGTTTAAGAGCCCAGAATTTGTGCTGCCACCAATACCCCATTAGACCAGACTACAATGCTGCCACCAATACCCCACTAGACCAGAATACAAGGAAAGTCTCCATTCCAGCTGATGTCCACAGCTAACAACTTGTTCCTGTGCTATTATTGTTTGAGTCCAAAATATGTGCTGCCACCAATACCCCAGTAGACCAGACTGCAAGGAAAGTCTCCATTCCAACTGGCGCCCACAGCTAACAACTTGTTCCTATGCTATTATTGTATATAATAGTGTTTACTGCCATCTTAATTGTTTTAATTCTTACCTTCCCTATCTGTTTCTGCACATCACTTCCCCCGATACCTCACCACTCCCCCCCTCCATGTGCAACCTACCAGTGGAAGCATTCTCCTTTCCCTAGCCGTATAGGTACTCTCCCAGTTTCCCTCTCTGCCTCCCATAGCTAACTATTTTCCTTACCTTCCGCCTACTTATTTTCCCTTTACACTTTTAACCCCATTCTCCTTACATACTATGTTTCACTCATACTGAGCTTTTCCTTACTCTTACTCTAACTTCTAACACCAAGAATACCTCTGTCAGATATTCTCCAAAAACTCCTTCCCCCAGAGATAGTAAATACCACTAATAACCCATACATTTTCCCTGTAACTTAAAGTCAAAATTTGTTAATCTCTATGTGTTTTTTTTACTGGTAGTTTTTCTTGCTATTGCCCGAAGTTCGACTGTGGCTCATCTTACTCTGTTCGCTTCCCTAGCCTACCCCCATTCTTACTCACCCCTTCTTTCATTACATTTATACTCTCCTGTAACCCCACCCCTTAATTAACTCACCGTTTCCCTCTAACAATTACACATCCTAAGACCCACCCCCATGTCTCTACTTCTACACACTTAGCACTCCTACCGTTTACACAATAGCTTCTCCCACCAATACACGCCATCACAAAACATTCATACTTTTCATTATCACCTACAATGCTTTTCTAGTCCTACTAATCCATGCTACTTTGACACATACCACCTTAAACTCATCACCACCAACAATCCAGCACCCAAACCATTCCATTGCCTGATACCACAGTTAGTTATTCAAACATCTCACCTTCTTTATTTGTAACCTGTTCCCACAATATAGCCAAAATAAAACTCCTCCCTACCAACTCCAAACTTAAATTACGTCTTCTACACCAACTCAAACCCCTCTCACAGAGCCATCAAACCTATAATGTTATTCACCTTCTCCTCTCTCTAACACAATGTGGGGACATCCGTCCCAGTCCTGGTTCAAATTATTCTCCAAAACTCACCTCAGATCCAAATAAATAACAGTTACATTTAATAGCAATAAACACACATAGGATCTGTAATAAAATCACTGACTTCCATGCCTGGCTAACCACTCACACCCCAAACATTGTTGCAGTAACTGAGACATGGCTAAAACCACATATTGCTGACACTGAAATGATTTCACCAGGGTATAACATTATCCGCTCCTACAGAGTCCATAAGAAAGGTGGCAGTGTAGCATTAATCTATCAAAACTCCCTGAATATTACAACCTACCTCAAACCAGTCCCTTGTTTTGGAAACTTAGAATTTCTACTAACATCCCTTCATATTAATAGCAACAGTCAACTAAGTATTACAGTAGTTTACATTCCCACAGGCCATGATATCCCCACTGTAGAGGATTTTCAATCCTGGGTAAACCAGAATGTCTCACAAGAGACCATAATCCTAGGTGACACCAACATTAATTGGCAAAACCTAACTTCCACCTCTCCAGTCACTAGTATAAATTTGCATGGCTTCACACAGCTTATCCGTACTCATACCCATGGTCTTTCCGCAGTATCTGGGTCTACCTTAGACTGAATATTAGTATCCCACCCTCATAATTACTCAAACCCAGGCACCCTAACCAACATACTAAGTGACCACCTCCCAGCATACACCCATAGGACTCACCCTCAAGCAATCAAAACACACTCCTACAAAACATCCAGAAACCTCACCCACTTTGAACAACATATATTTATAAGCATTCTGAAAGCTCAAAACTGAGTCCCACTAAAACACTCCCCTTAGATGAAGCTGTTAAGTAATTCAACAAACTTTTTCTGGATATTCTTAACAGCTTAGCCCCAATACTAACCAAGCAAACAAAAATTAATCATGCCCCTTGGTGAACAAAACAAACTCAACAAACTCTCCTACATATAGACAATGCATGAAAAGCATGGCAAAAAAAAAAATAAAACAAAACAAAATAAGCTTAACTACAAGCAACTCTGAAATAAAGCCAAAAAGCTAGTCATACAAGATTAAAAAAATACTTTTCTTCTCAGTTATCCTTCTTAAACAACAATTCAAAATGTTCTGGAAGTCTGTCTCCACTCTACTTAATCCTGGCAACTTACAAAACCCATCCCCTGTACCTGATAAGACTCCAGAACAGATTTCTCATGACTTCAACACCCATTTCATTACTTCTATTCAAAAGCTAATCAAAGACTCATGAACAAACATCAACTCACACTCCCAATATACCATTAATTCTTTACTTGGTAACAATAGACTACCCTCCTCAGACAATTCTACAAAAACTCCCTTAGCTCCATCATATACTATTAAGCCTGTACCCATCTCTCGTATACCCAAACTCCTAAACAAACTCAAACCCTGCTCTCTTTCCACAGATAATCTTCCCCAGAATATCTACAACTAGCAGCAAAGGCAATCATATATCTAATTAGCATTCTTATAGGTTCATAGGTTCATAGGTTGGTATTAGGCTATCGGCCCTAGGGCTTATACAAGCCTAGCCATAACAATTCCCTGGATATTTCTTCCCACAATATTAACTTCCCTGGACCCCTGTCTAGCAAGGTGACTGATGAGGTCCCCATGGTGAATTTCCTATCTGCCATCCAATCCTCAAGGTTCCTTTTGAAGAGGGCCAAAGAGGTGTTCTGCTTGACATGTATGGGCAGTCTATTCCAGAGTATGGGGAGTCTCTGTGTCAGGAACCTATCTCTCCAGCATGTTTTGTTCATTGTGATGACAAGGTTTAGATCCCTGGAGTGTGTGGCTCTGAGAGATTTGGATTTCTTTAAGTGGAGCATGTCCAACAGCTCAGGGTTTGACATGGCCTTGTATATTAATCAGAGATCATCTCTGAGTAGCCGATATGCCACAGACTATAGCTGGAGTTTTTTTAGATGGTCAGCATAGGGCATCTGCTTTAGGCCTGTGATTCTTTTAGTGAGCTATTTCTGCGGCCTTTCCAGCTGTTACAGATGTCTTGTGAGGTACATACCAAATGGGGCATTGTACTCTATAATGGGTCTAATGAGGGATGAGTAGAGTGGGACAATGACCTCCTTTTTTCTGGATGAAAAGCCCTTAGTGATGAGGTGTGCCACATAGAAGGATTTCCTGACTATTGTGGCAATGTGGTTATCGAAAGTGAGACCACTGTCCACCTGTGTCCCTAAATCTCTCATCACACTTTCAGTGTTTAGTGTATTGCCACCTATGTGGTAATTCATGGGTACATGTTTTTTCCCAAAGGGGATAACTATACATTTCTTGGCATTAGGCTTGAGCCCATGACTCTGGCACCAAGCATCTGTTCTGTAAGGCCCTTTTGTAGAATATCCACATCATTTGGGGATTCAGTAATGGCTCCCAGTTTGCAGTCATCTGCAAAATTTGTTAGCCAGAGTCCCTTAGTGTTGGCCTGTACTTCAGAGAAGCAGATGGCAAACAAGAGCGGTCCCAGGACTGAACCCTGAGGTACTCCACTTCTCTGGAGTTGGATTTGGAATCGGCTACTTTTACAGTTTGAGTTCTGTCAGTAAGCCAGTTGGCAACCCATCGAGTGACGTAGGTATTTATGCTCAGCTTAGTAAGTTTATCTATGAGTCCAGAATGGGGGATGGTGTTGAAGGCCTTGGCGAGGTCCAGATAGGCTGTGTGGACCGCCTTACCCTCGTCCACAGCTCTGGAGACTGATTCAAAGAAGTCAATCAGGTACAGGAGACAAGATCAGCCCTTCACGAACCCAAACTGAGTGGGGTCAAGTGTTTTGAAGCTTGACAATGTCTTTGTTTATAAGTTGTATGATAATGCATTCCATGCCCTTGCAGATCAGGCTCATCAGACTGATGGGACGGTAGTTCCCAGGATCTAAGGTGGATCCCCCCTTGTGGAGTGGGATAACTGTAGCTGTGTGCCACTCAGTGAGCATGAAGCCTGAGGTGAGGGTATGATTAAACATGACACTTAGGTGAGGTGCCAGTTCATTTTGTAGTTCATGTAGTAGACAGCCCAGGATGGCACCTGGTCCCATGGATGCTGTATTTTTAGCTTTGGAGAGTGCAGGTTCTACCTGTGTGGCCGTGATTACTGGAATTTGGCAATCTTTTGGTATTGAGATGGGCCCTTTAGGGGGTGAGAGAGGGTGGTGAAGTTGGCACTAAATCGATCTGCCAGGGTATTGGCAATATCCTTGGGATCAGTATATTTAATGCCATTCTGTTGTAGCTCAGAGCAGATCTGAGCATTGCCATTTAGATTCTTGACATAATTATAGAATGCCTTGTGGTTGTCTTTGGAATCTTTGGCAATTTTATTTTTGTAACTAGCTTTGGAGGATTTTATGAGGGATTTCAGCTTTTTACTGAGGCTGGTAAGGGAGTTTTTTGCATCCTGGGCAGGGGACCACCGGATTGGCTTCCTTTTTATGGAGGACAGCATCTTGGTTCTATTTGGGATGGCATGATTCATGCACGAGTGGATGTGCTCATACAGTGCCTTAGTGTAGGATTCGGCAGTTGTACTTTCAGATCCCATCTGCATGGGTGTCATGAAGTTTGTCACTTCTGACTTGAGTAGCATGAAGTTGGCTTTGGAGAAGTTTTTTACGGAGGTTTCCTTACTGGGGGTGGGGGTGGGATGTGGATGTTAAGGGTGATTTGCTTATGATCAGACCTGACCAATGAGGGGGTGACCACTGGTGTGGAGCATCTATCTCCCATGTTGGTAATGACCAGGTCTAGGATACTTGACAACCTGGTGAAACAATGGATTAGTTGATCCAGGGCACTGGAATTTATGAATTCCAAGAACTGTTGGGAAAAGGTATTGGAACCCGAGTAGTTTTCCCAGTTAATGGCAGAGTAGTTGAAATCACCCAGTATCAGGGTGTTTGGTTATATCTTAATATTTTCCAGTATGTTTAGATAGGTGTAATGAGAATCTTGGGGCATGGTGGGGGATCTGTAGCAAGCTATAATTTGGATTGCAGTCTTACCTAGTCTTAGTTGCACCTGGAGAATTTCAGATGCATTGTGTTGGGAAACTAGCCTGGAGGTGTAAATATATCAACACTCCTCCACCTTTAGTGTTTCAGTCTTGGTTTGGTGGCCGAAAAGTGTGGTAATAGTTGTAGCCTGGTATTGCAGGTGTGCTTTCTGGCGCCTTGAACCAGGTCTCAGTTACTGCACAGATTTTGATGTTCTCCATTTTTAGGAGTGCCTCGAGAGAGTGCATTTTGAGGTTTAGACTTCTAGCATTGAGTAGCATTGCCTTCAGATTTTGCATGCCTGTATCTGTTATGGTGGTGGTTTTGTCCTTTGAACCTTGCCTAAATAAGGCACTATAGGGGTGGCAAGAGCTTAGTCAGTAACTTGAATCCCAGGGATGACAGATGCACACCATCTCTGGCAAAGCATTGTGGTTTGTCAATCATGTCTTCCCAGGCAGACAGATACTGGAACATTAATATGTGACGTAATGGAACATATTCTCTTCATTTTCTCGTGTGCGAGACATGATGTTATGTTTTATACTTAGAAGTTTCATATTTTTATTTAAAAGTGTTTTATTCATTTTCTATTGTGCTTTACATTTTAAGCTATCAGGCTGCTAATTTTAGCAGCATATTCTAATTGGTGAATGAATTGGTCAAGGTACATCTCGCTAATCCAATTATTCTTTTATTGATTAATGATCCCGCCAAAAGGGACTGTATTTAAGCTTGTAGTGATTTTTGTGAATTTATCTGATGAAGCGTAGCTTTGCACTACGCGAAAGCGCTTATTTTCTTTCCCATTAAAGTGTTTTGTACATTTTTATGGAGTCTCGTACTTTGAGTTTGATGGATTGAAGAACCTGTATCGTGTTGGTGTCTCCTACTTTTGTTTTACATATTTTTTCTCTTTGCATTTTGGTGAGAGACACCTTTAGCTGTGAGTTGTGGTCCTGATTCAGATACTGGATCCCCTTTGAATGACACCAGAAGCTTAGCCAATTGTTGAAGTCAATCATTGTGTCCATATACTGTGGTATCATTCTGAGCGAAGGCAGGATGCTATTCATGGCTAGGGTCATACCTGCTTGGGCCACATGATGTGAGAGCTCTTCCATGTCTCTTTTCATGTAGTACAGGGAGGTACGTCTCAAATCATTCACTCCAACATGGACAATGATAGAGTCGTATTTGTACTTGTTATAGAGTGACTTTAGTGCATGCATTATGTGGTGGATCCTGACACCTGACAGGCAGCTGACTGTAATTTTCTGCTTGTTCAGCCTGGTGAGTGAGACATCAGTGTGCCTGACTATAGAGTCACCTATAACTAAAGTGTTGGGTAAATTGTCTTGCCTTAGGGGCTGTTGTTGGGTGACACACTGGTGTTGTGAGCTATGTTTCACTTTGGTTGTGACTGGTCTTTGTTTGTATTTCTGCTTCGGAGGTCCTTGTTGCTTGGGCAGGTTAATGTTAAGGGCCACCGCATATGTGGGTTTAGTGTTGCTATGTGTGGGTGTTGATGGTGTGGGTTTTGAAGGGCTATGTGTTGCTTGAGGTGTAGTGCAGGTGTTAACCTTTTCCTCTTGACTGTCTAGCACAATCTTGGCTGGAGAGAGCTTTGCTTCCAGTTTGGCTATGTAAGTGCATCTCTCGCAGGTTGTAGTGTTGGGTAGTAGGAGGAGAGGGTTGTCTGTGTACATGAGGCAGATGCTGTCTTGCCCCAGTATGCCCAGGTTCACCAGGTGGACAGGAGAAATCATTGGAAGCTGACCCTTGCTCATGCCTGTTTAGGTGTTTTTTTTGTAAAGTACAAGAGCTGTTTTCACTTACCTTTGCAAGGCACTTTGCAATTATCAGCTGTTTAGTGCCTACGATTAATTTAAATCACTACTAGACAGGGGCACAGTAAACTAATTCTATTATATAAGGGGACCTTCTCTGTGTCACTACTAGACAGAGACACAGTATTCTAAATCTATTCTGTGCATTTTGTACCATTTTATGGGGTGGCGAAAGCCACATCACTATGGCTAGGCTTACAAATGCCCCAGGGCAGATAGCCTAGTACTAAACTATGAAACTATGAAACTCTATGTCAGAATGTTATGTCCCCCAGCTGTGGAAAAAATCTATTATTACACCATTACACAAAGGGAGAAATTCCCATAATTTGTTTAACTATCACCCTATCTCTATACTTTCTTCATTATCAAAATTCTTGGAAAAATGTGTTCACACACAATTACTTAAACACCTCTGTGATAATGCTCTTCTTGCCCTCTGTGATGACCGTGCCCTAGCCCAGCAATCAAGGAGCCTCAGTCCTCACCACCAACACCAGGGAGGGCGTCTCATAGAAGAGGAAAGGATAACAAATAGACACAGTAAAGTACAATTTCCCTTAAGTGCACACAAAGATCACAGTCAGTCTGGGGCTAGTTGCTCCCTTGCTCTCCAGGTTCCCAATAAGACTCCCCACTGACACAGCTATAGGGTCCAGATCTCAGCCTAGCTGGCAAGCTAACCTCCAGTACCCTCTTTGTCCAACCAGTGCTTTGTGTCCCTGCCCAGGTAACTGACACACCACACACACTTTGAGATAAGTATTTATACAACTTCACAGACACTAATGGGAAAGGCTGAAACAGATTCTCTAACTGTGCCCCTTTACCCAGACTATACGATAGTAATTCCTTTCACCACCAGCTTAATAATTATCAGCTACCCAAAGGCCCTTGAAAGGGTGTCCAATTATTACTGTGCAATATAATTATCCAATTGGTAATGTGACTATTCAGTCTAAGGCTTATTAGAGTGGCATATTACAATGAGCTCTATAAATATGCAAAGTACTTTAGAGCCTACTTCTCTACACAAACCAGCCCCAGGTAAAGGTTTTTAAAATATTTAATAATAAATAATTAAAACACAAGACAATACTACTACACCACAAAGATATCTAATAGTTCAGAGATCACACAGAAACTTAAAATACTACAGTAAGACAGGTCTTATGTCAAAGAAAAACACAATCTAACTTTTTAATCTTTAGCTATTCTTAAGAGAAAACAGTGCTATAATCCTACTTACAGACATATAGAGCATAAGCAGTGCTGGGTTGATGGTCCAAGACAAATGCTTTTAGTCTCTCACTGAACAATAGTTTTTAAAACACTAACAAACAGCTCTGCTAAGGCCCTCCAAAATTACATCATTTAGACAGTTAGATTTTCCCAGTATTCACATTACATCATTTTGACACTTAGTCTGGAGTTCCCAGGCAAACAAACTGCATTATTTAGCAAGCTAACACCTGCTCAGGAAACTACAACAATAAAAGACATTTCACATGTATACTCTAACAATTATTCCTTAAATTAAGACAATAGAAAGAATGTGTTCAGCCAGACGATTCAGCACCACTTTTTTAGATAAGTTTAACTTCAAAGAATATTTGAAATGATTGGCTTGAGTTTCCTTACAGCAAATGGCAATGTTGCAACAATCCTGAAGTTCACATTTTACAGTGTTTTCTTTCATTTAAGAACACGAGCCTCTATTTTACATTTATATATACAAATGATAGAATTATGTATCAAATTCTATTTGACTAGGCTGGCAGCCTTCGCCCATCTTTTCCCAATCTTCACACCCCCACCCATCATGGGTTCTGTCCAGGGCATAGTACTATTACAGCCCTACTCTCATTCACTGATACTGTCAACAAAGCCTTGGATGCTGGTCACCCTACTTCAGTAGTTTTACTGGATTTATCTAAGGTTTTTGACACAGTATCACATACTAAATTACTAAACCAACTATCAAAACTAGGTCGTTCCCCCAAATCTCTACACTGGTTTACCTCTTACCTAAACAACAGGGAACAATCAGTAAGATAGCAAAATGTACAATCTGATTATCAAGCAAACAACATAAGAGTCCCACAAGGATCCATTCTAGGGCCACTACTCTTTAATACCTTCATCAATGACCTTCACAGAGCTTCCCCACTAGGTAATCTCATCCAATACGCTGACAATTCCACAACAATATCTACCTCCAGTAATTTCTCAGACCTTACAGTTACACAAAATGCTTTACATCGATCGAATATTGGCTTAATAATGCGCAACTGCTGTTAAACCCCCCAAAAATTAAACTTTTACTATTCTCTACAAAGCCACCAGACATAGATTTCAAAATCTTTTCTAAAGATAGTACACAAATTGAAATATTGAAAAGAGTTAAATTGCTAGTCACGGCAATAGAAGACAAATACTTTTGATACGCACATAGGTTCCCAGTTTCATAAGTAGGTACTAGTTTATTGGCCCAAGGGTATAAGTTGTTGTGTCTTTCGGCTTTTCCCGGTTAGGGGTTGCCACAGCGGAACTCCGGTCTGCTAATGATTGGCAGTAGATTTTTACATGCCTAGTTGCCAGCCCTGACGCACGACCTTCAATGAAGGTACGCCCATTCACACATGTCTACACACAGAAGATGCTCTAGCTGAGAATCGAACAGGACAACGTCTTACTGCAAGGCGACAGAGCTACCGCAGCACCACCACCACAGTGGCCCAAGGGCCTAAGTAAGCCTAGATAACAAGGTTCCCTGGCTTACGCCACCCAAGAAAGTTAATTTCCTGTGCCCCTGTTGAGTAGAGCGATAGAAGTGATCCCTGGGGTGTATTTCCTATTTCCTATCCACTCATCAAGATTTTTCTTGAAGAATGCTAATGAGGAACTTTGCTTGATATAGATGGGTAGCTTGTTCCAGAGTATAGGAAGTCTCTGGGACAGGAATCTATCCCTCCAGCATGTCCTGTTTATTGTGGTGACAAGGTTTAAGTCCCTAGAGCGTGTAGCTCAGAGGGATTGGGATTTCTTTTGGTGTAGCATGTCCAACAGCTCTGGGATAAACATAGCTTTATATGTTAGGCAGAGATCTCCTCGGAGTAGGCGATATGCTACAGAGTAAAGCTGGAGTTTTTTGAGACGGTCAGTGTAGGACATCTGTCTGAGGCTAGGTAATCGTCTTTATGAGGTACTTCTGTGGCCTTTCCAGCTGCTGCAGATGTCTTGTAAGGTACATTCCAAAAGGGGCATTGTACTCTATAATGGGTCTGAGTGTCACGTAGAGGGGAACAATTACCTCTTTTTTCCTGGATGAGAACCCTTTTGTGATGAGGTGTGCCACATAGAAGGATTTCCTGACTACTGCAGTGATGTGATTATCAAAAGAGAGACTACTGTCCACCTGGGTCCCAAGGTCTCTTATCACACATTCGGTGTTAAGTAGACTGCCATTTATGTGATAGTTCATGGGTACAGAATTTTTGCCAAAGGGGATGACAATGCACTTTTTGGCATTGAGCTTGAGGCCATGCCTCTGACACCAGGCATCTGTCTCAGTGAGGCCCTTCTGCAGGATGTCCACATCATTTGGGGACTTGACTATGGCTCCTAGTTTACAGTCATCTGCGAACTTCATTAGCCAAAGGCCTTCTGTGTTAGCCTGTACTTCAGACAAGTAGATACCAAACAGGAGAGGTCCCAGGACTGAACCCTGTGGTACTCCACTTGTCACTGGTATGAAGTCAGATTTGGAGTCTGTGACTTTTACACTGTGGGTTCTGTCAGTGAGCCAGTTGGCAACCCATCTTGTGATCTAGGGATTTATGCCTAGTTGCACACATTCTCAACACAATGAATAAAACACACTTTAAATTAAGCAAACTTTATTGTCACAAACTCTACCTGGACAACCCCACCAAAGCGAAACTTGCCAGTACCTTATTCATCCCTTCCCTTCTGTATGGTAGTGCCATCTTTACTAACCTTCACTCAACCCTTATTAACAAACTACAGTCCTGCTATTATAAAATACCTAAATTTGCTTCAGGAAAGCCTAACCGCTCACACCATTGCCAAGCTATTTCAGGACTGAATTGGCTGAAGTTTTCCAACCATCTATATTATACCCAACTAACTTTAGCCCACAAACTAATTTTTAAACCCAACACCTACCCAGCACTCAGCTCCATCCCACAAACTTATACTCCTACACAAACACTAAGATTCTCATACAAACAGCTGTTAACCATAACCATACCCAGCAAGTGAGATGGACAATGTCTGTACTCCCATAGCATTGCTAAACTTTGGAATTCCTTACCCTCCCACATGACTCAAATTGATTGTATAAAAACCTTTAAATCGGCTTCAAAATCACTTTACCTAAATAACCCCTCCTGCCTCTGCAAATCAAACAGGCCACCTTAAAACTGTTTCTTAATTAATTCTTGTATGTAAAATGCCCCATAGCAGGATCTCTAACCTCTATCTTGTACACAGTTATTCAAATCTTTGTCACAAATGCACACTGTAAATGTACTGTTGTATATCTCTGCTTTTTACACATGTAACTTCTTTGTTTGTATATTGCGATCCTAAATATTTAATATTGTAAATTATGTACTGTCCTGCATTGTATACACGTGACTTCATTTATACTTATGTTAAATTTGTATGCTTTGTAATACTTTGTTGGAACTTTTCTTCCTGGACCTCCACTGAAAATTAGTTTCTACCCCAGTGGACTTTCCTGGTAAACAAATGTCAATAAATTAATAAATAAATCAGCACAGTAACATTTCTTTATTATGACTCAGAATTTTATAAAACCATTCAGAATATACAGCTCTTTACAAACAATGATCAAATAACCAAAAACAGTCAATAGCATAGCACAGCTATCTGGAATTTTGAAAATAATTATATGTCATTTGTGAATATCAACATGATCTGTATAAAATGCTTGTGTTACAACTGTATTAGAACTGTATGTCATGTGTATATCAAACTTGTTTGTACAGATATGTGTGTTACAAAAATGTATTTTGTAAAGTATTGAGCTTAAAGATGTATCCACAGCGTGCCCTGTTGAAAGAGAACAAAAATGTACATACACTATTTTAACTGTTTAAATGTATATATTTTAACATGGGAAACTGGAACACAAGAAGTTAACTTCAGTCCAGTAAATTTCAGAAAAATAGCTGAAATTGAATTACTTTATGGCAGCAAGGTGACACAATCCCTTGGATTCTGTATGCCTTGCATGGCGTGCAGGATCAGTGCAGGAGCTCTAGCAGGCAATATGTCTGACGTGTGATCCAAGAACAGGCTTCAGGGGTGTGCATGATCACTCCTGCACTAGTCCTGCACGGACTAAGACCCTGTATGCAAATCACCCCATTTGCAGGAGACATCCATGCAAATGGGGTGAATTTGCAATCTAGGAAGCTTGCAACTGACCATGCAGGACTAGTGCAATCTGCAGAAATGTACTTGATTAGTAACCAAGTACATTTCTGTAAAATCTAAAATGGAGCCATGACAGCTCCAAATAAAGGCTGCATATCAGTCAGGAAGCATGCCAATGGTCAAGTATAAGGTCATTGGCATTGCAAACAAAAAAAAAATAAAAAAATCAACTTTATTTTTTTTTAGCCAATCTCGGCTGTTTAAGCATAGGGCAGCAGCGTGCAAATGGGATCGGGGAAAATAACAAAATAAACCTAAAATAAGCATTTTAACTAAAATCACTATTCTGCCATGCAAGTCAATGGCAGGCAGAAGACAACATTGCCAGTCAGTAGTGGTTGCTAAGGGGGAGGCTCAGTGTGAGACATGTAACTATGCATTAGCAGGCAATCCTATGCAAATGAGGGGAATGATAGTAAATCCCAGATTTCCCCAGCATGCTAGTCATGTCCCAATAGTGTAAGAGTAGGAAGAGCTTGGTGCAAGCCTAGGAGTTGGCTGACATCATGGGGGTGTGTGTCAGGCATACTGTAAGCAGATTGCAGCTCTGTGGTTCGGGTTTGCTCCTAGCTTATCACAGCTAAGCTAGGAGGTCTGCCTGAGTCTGCCTAGCACACTTTACATTGCCTAAGTGGGCATGCGCACCACACAACAGGTTTTAAAGGAAGAAAAAAGTTAAACCAGGAAATAGCAGCACTGTGCACATTTCAGCACTCTGTTTGTGCGGCACACCCCCGGGCTTAAACAGGAAGGTAATGGGAAGGGAAAACAGCAGTAGGAAGGTAATCAAGGAGAACTAGCATAGCTGGTAGGTGAAATGTATCAGAATCAGCCAATTACACTGGCTGCAGACCAGCACAGCCGAGAACACTACTATAAACTATGCAAACACCTTTGCCACTGGTTTTTCCCACACTCTACACCACTGGTGTAAACAAGCGGGGAACCTTTGACACTCACAACAGCAAAATGATAGGGGCTGCAATAGCTATCATACAACAATTTGTGGAAGAGGCTGAGGGTGGTGAGGAGGTGAATGGTGTCAACCAACCCAGAGTGAGGAGATGGAGAAGAGTGTACAGATCTAGGGTAACCTACTAGGGGCTACATGAGCTGGAGATAGTGGAGTGCTATAGGGTGGACAGGGACCTCCTACAGTGAATTGTTGAGCTGTGCCATCCACGCCTCACACACAGAACTAACAGAGGGAAACCCATGCCAGTGGACACCAAGGTATGTGTAGGCCTAAGAATACTAGCTACAGGTACCTTCCAAAGGCCAACTGGAGATATAATGGGATCTCACAGGCATCAGCATCCAGGGTACTCCACCAGTTCCTGGATGCTATGTCAGCACATGTCGGTGAGCACATATATTTCCCCAACACCCACAGCAATATGCAACTGTTCCACCAAATAGCAGAATACCCTGAGGTAGTGGGTGCTATAGACTGCACACATATATGCATCAAAGCACCACCCGGTGAGCGGGGTAGGGTCTACACCAACTGCAAGGGCTTCCCCTCCATCAACTGTAGGTCATGTGTGATGCCCAGGGCATAATAATGAATGTGTGCTGGCTGCCCTGGAAGCTATCACGATTCCCACATCTGGCATCTGACACAGCTGTACCAGAGATTTGCCAATGGGGCCATCCCTCATGGTCACCTAGTGGGGGATGCTGTATATGGACTGGAGCCGTGGCTGATGACACCCATCAGAAATGCAAACACACCTGATCAAGAACTCCATAATGAGGCACATGCACAGACCAGAATTATATTAGAGCACGTGTTTGGGATGCTCAAGTCACGATTCTGGTGCCTGTACACATCCAGTGGAGCCTTGAAGTACTCATCAGCTATATGTACCCAAATAGTCCTCGTATGTGCCATGCTACACAATATGATCCTGCGGAAACAGCTGCAGCAGGAACAGCATGAGGCATGGTCACACAGCCCCCCACCATTGCTAAGGCTTGCACAGGCACAGAGTGACTCTGAGGAGGAACAACCTGAGCCTGCCCCAGTAGGCGGAAGGAGGCATGTCCAGTATGCCCTGGCCTTGACAAAGAGGCAATGCATAGCACATACACTGACACAGGAGGGATTCAGGGAATAACACCTCTCTCTGACTCTCACATACAGTAAAAGGCATGCCAAACATTACACTACCTGTGCTCAACCATGTGTAGGGAGTGTACTATGTGCATCTGACATAGGCAGCCCAGCAGCACCACCCTCAATACTGGGACACCCACAAGGTAAGTGACTCACACATGCCAGTCAGGGAAGTTCATATACCCAACAACAGTCACAACCAGCAGGACAGGTGTAGAGAAACACAAACAAAGACTGTGCTATGGCCTCTGAATAATGCCTATGGGTAACCCTCCCCTGGCCTAAACAGACAGACAGACCACAGCAGGTCAGGCAGTGGAACATTAGTTCTGAAGGGTAGGCAGTCAGAAACTAATATGTATGTAAATCAAAGCTAAGATCTGTAGTACACTAGTATGCTCTAGTCAGCATGATAGGTAAGACTACAGAATGAAAATGAGTACGTGACATACCATTACAGTCATAGCAAATGTGTACAAGTGTCAGGTGTGCCCCCCATCCTACGTAGTAATGTTATAACAGTCAGGTTTGCCCCCCAATCCTGTGTAGAAATGTAGAACTAGTCAAGTGTGCCCCCATCCTATGTAGAAATGTAGTAACAGTCAGGTGTGCCCCCATCCTATGTAAAAATGTAGTAACAGTCAGGTGTGCCCCCCAATCCTGTGTAGAAATGTAGAAATTGTCAGGTGTGCCCCCCATCCTACATAGAAATGTAGTAACAGTCAGGTGTGCCCCCCAAATCCTGTGTAGAAATTCAGAAATAGTCAGGTGTGCTCCCCAATTCTATGTAGAAATGTAGTAACAGTCAATGCCAAATGATTGACAGATACCGTGCAGAAACAGTATGCTACCTGTAGGTGTACAGCAAAAGGTCATTACTGCAGTACAAACTACCTGAACTCGATCCACACATACAATACAGATGGGCATAGTGAGCATGCTCACACACTTAGAGAAATGAAGGCAATGTCAGTCAACAACATACTGAAAGGTCATACTGGGTATGCTCACACACAAACACATGAAGGCCATGTCTGCAAACACCAGTGGACCAGACATATCTGGCAGTTGCAGATGTTAGTGCAGACACTCCTCAGTATGCACCACACATGCTTTGCACACACAGTGGATAGGAATACAGACATATATCTAAGGGCAACACACTATAATAAGCCAAAGGTAGACATACATAGATGTGTGGAAGAGGGTGACTGTGACAAGGAGCCATCCAGGCCTGTCCCACCCAGCACACAGCCAAAGGGTCATGACCAGATGAGGTACAGCTGTCGCTCACTGTAGATATTAGCCACTGGTATCTGTCAGCATTACAGACTATGTGGTGCATGTGCTAGCTGTGCAACATGACCGTACAAGGAAGTAGTCATCTAGCAGCTGTATACACGTACCTGTGAAATATGATCCTGTGTGTGCCTACATGTGGTTTGTCAACCTCTAGATGAATGGGTTATGGCCTATGCACACACACTGTCCTCCCCTTAGCCCTACTATGACAAGCCTGCTGAGGTCATCCACTGTGCAATACACCTTTGGGAGAGTTGTAGCCCAGTAATCTCCATAGTGTATCCTATAACTGCATACTGCTGTAGTGTGTAAATTAGTTAGGTAGGAGTTCTAATCCCATACTTGGCAAGTGTGTGTGTGTGTGTGTGTGTGTGTGTGTGTGTGTGTGTGTGTGTGTGTGTGTGTGTGTGTGTCTGTGTCTGTCCAACTCTGTGTAAAGATCAATGCTTTTTAGGGTAGTCACACTCACTACAATTCAAATGCTGTACTTTGACAAGGGTGCTGAAGTCATCCGCCGAGAAATACACCTCTGGGAATGTATTCATTAGCCAAAGGCCTTCTGTGTTAGCCTGTACTTCAGACAAGTAGATACCAAACAGGAGAGGTCCCAGGACTGAACCCTGTGGTACTCCACTTGTCACTGGTATGAAGTCAGATTTGGAGTCTGTGACTTTTACACTGTGGGTTCTGTCAGTGAGCCAGTTGGCAACCCATCTTGTGATCTAGGGATTTATGCCTAGTTGCACACATTCTCAACACAATGAATAAAACACACTTTAAATTAAGCAAACTTTATTGTCACAAACTCTACCTGGACAACCCCACCAAAGCGAAACTTGCCAGTACCTTATTCATCCCTTCCCTTCTGTATGGTAGTGCCATCTTTACTAACCTTCACTCAACCCTTATTAACAAACTACAGTCCTGCTATTATAAAATACCTAAATTTGCTTCAGGAAAGCCTAACAGCTCACACCATTGCCAAGCTATTTCAGGACTGAATTGGCTGAAGTTTTCCAACCATCTATATTATACCCAACTAACTTTAGCCCACAAACTAATTTTTAAACCCAACACCTACCCAGCACTCAGCTCCATCCCACAAACTTATACTCCTACACAAACACTAAGATTCTCATACAAACAGCTGTTAACCATAACCATACCCAGCAAGTGAGATGGACAATGTCTGTACTCCCATAGCATTGCTAAACTTTGGAATTCCTTACCCTCCCACATGACTCAAATTGATTGTATAAAAACCTTTAAATCGGCTCCAAAATCACTTTACCTAAATAACCCCTCCTGCCTCTGCAAATCAAACAGGCCACCTTAAAACTGTTTCTTAATTAATTCTTGTATGTAAAATGCCCCATAGCAGGATCTCTAACCTCTATCTTGTACACAGTTATTCAAATCTTTGTCACAAATGCACATTGTAAATGTACTGTTGTATATCTCTGCTTTTTACACATGTAACTTCTTTGTTTGTATATTAGATCCTAAATATTTAATATTGTAAATTATGTACTGTCCTGCATTGTATACATGTGACTTCATTTATACTTATGTTAAATTTGTATGCTTTGTAATACTTTGTTGGAACTTTTCTTCCTGGACCTCCACTGAAAATTAGTTTCTACCCCAGTGGACTTTACTGGTAAACAAATGTCAATAAATTAATAAATAAATCAGCACAGTAACATTTCTTTATTATGACTCAGAATTTTATAAAACCATTCAGAATATACAGCTCTTTACAAACAATGATCAAATAACCAAAAACAGTCAATAGCATAGCACAGCTATCTGGAATTTTGAAAATAATTATATGTCATTTGTGAATATCAACATGATCTGTATAAAATGCTTGTGTTACAACTGTATTAGAACTGTATGTCATGTGTATATCAAACTTGTTTGTACAGATATGTGTGTTACAAAAATGTATTTTGTAAAGTATTGAGCTTAAAGATGTATCCACAGCGTGCCCTGTTGAAAGAGAACAAAAATGTACATACACTATTTTAACTGTTTAAATGTATATATTTTAACATGGGAAACTGGAACACAAGAAGTTAACTTCAGTCCAGTAAATTTCAGAAAAATAGCTGAAATTGAATTACTTTATGGCAGCAAGGAGACACAATCCCTTGGATTCTGTATGCCTTGCATGGTGTGCAGGATCAGTGCAGGAGCTCTAGCAGGCAATATGTCTGACGTGAGATCCAAGAACAGGCTTCAGGGGTGTGCATGATCACTCCTGCACTAGTCCTGCGGACTAAGACCCTGTATGCAAATCACCCCATTTGCAGGAGACATCCATGCAAATGGGGTGAATTTGCAATCTAGGAAGCTTGCAACTGACCATGCAGGACTAGTGCAATCTGCAGAAATGTACTTGATTAGTAACCAAGTACATTTCTGTAAAATCTAAAATGGAGCCATGACAGCTCCAAATAAAGGCTGCATATCAGTCAGGAAGCATGCCAATGGTCAAGTATAAGGTCATTGGCATTGCAAACAAAAAAAAAATAAAAAAATCAACTTTATTTTTTTTTTAGCCAATCTCGGCTGTTTAAGCATAGGGCAGCAGCGTGCAAATGGGATCGGGGAAAATAACAAAATAAACCTAAAATAAGCATTTTAACTAAAATTACTATTCTGCCATGCAAGTCAATGGCAGGCAGAAGACAACATTGCCAGTCAGTAGTGGTTGCTAAGGGGGAGGCTCAGTGTGAGACATGTAACTATGCATTAGCAGGCAATCCTATGCAAATGAGGGGAATGATAGTAAATCCCAGATTTCCCCAGCATGCTAGTCATGTCCCAATAGTGTAAGAGTAGGAAGAGCTTGGTGCAAGCCTAGGAGTTGGCTGACATCATGGGGGTGTGGCAGGCATACTGTAAGCAGATTGCAGCTCTGTGGTTCGGGTTTGCTCCTAGCTTATCACAGCTAAGCTAGGAGGTCTGCCTGAGTCTGCCTAGCACACTTTACATTGCCTAAGTGGGCATGCGCACCACACAACAGGTTTTAAAGGAAGAAAAAAGTTAAACCAGGAAATAGCAGCACTGTGCACATTTCAGCACTCTGATTGTGCGGCACACCCCTGACTTAAACAGGAAGGTAATGGGAAGGGAAAACAGCAGTAGGAAGGTAATCAAGGAGAACTAGCATAGCTGGTAGGTGAAATGTATCAGAATCAGCCAATTACACAGGCTGCAGACCAGCACAGCCGAGAACACTACTATAAACTATGCAAACACCTTGCCACTGGTTTTTCCACTCTACACCACTGGTGTAAACAAGCGGGGAACCTTTGACACTCACAACAGCAAAATGATAGGGGCTGCAATAGCTATCATACAACAATTTGTGGAAGAGGCTGAGGGTGGTGAGGAGGTGAATGGTGTCAACCAACCCAGAGTGAGGAGATGGAGAAGAGTGTACAGATCTAGGGTAACCTACTAGGGGCTACATGAGCTGGAGATAGTGGAGTGCTATAGGGTGGACAGGGACCTCCTACAGTGAATTGTTGAGCTGTGCCATCCACGCCTCACACACAGAACTAACAGAGGGAAACCCATGCCAGTGGACACCAAGGTATGTGTAGGCCTAAGAATACTAGCTACAGGTACCTTCCAAAGGCCAACTGGAGATATAATGGGGATCTCACAGGCATCAGCATCCAGGGTACTCCACCAGTTCCTGGATGCTATGTCAGCACATGTCGGTGAGCACATATATTTCCCCAACACCCACAGCAATATGCAACTGTTCCACCAAATAGCAGAATACCCTGAGGTAGTGGGTGCTATAGACTGCACACATATATGCATCAAAGCACCACCGGTGGCGGGGTAGGGTCTACACCAACTGCAAGGGCTTCCCCTCCATCAACTGTAGGTCATGTGTGATGCCCAGGGCATAATAATGAATGTGTGCTGGCTGCCCTGGAAGCTATCACGATTCCCACATCTGGCATCTGACATAGCTGTACCAGAGATTTGCCAATGGGGCCATCCCTCATGGTCACCTAGTGGGGGATGCTGTATATGGACTGGAGCCGTGGCTGATGACACCCATCAGAAATGCAAACACACCTGATCAAGAACTCCATAATGAGGCACATGCACAGACCAGAATTATATTAGAGCACGTGTTTGGGATGCTCAAGTCACGATTCTGGTGCCTGTACACATCCAGTGGAGCCTTGAAGTACTCATCAGCTATATGTACCCAAATAGTCCTCGTATGTGCCATGCTACACAATATGATCCTGCGGAAACAGCTGCAGCAGGAACAGCATGAGGCATGGTCACACAGCCCCCCACCATTGCTAAGGCTTGCACAGGCACAGAGTGACTCTGAGGAGGAACAACCTGAGCCTGCCCCAGTAGGCGGAAGGAGGCATGTCCAGTATGCCCTGGCCTTGACAAAGAGACAATGCATAGCACATACACTGACACAGGAGGGATTCAGGGAATAACACCTCTCTCTGACTCTCACATACAGTAAAAGGCATGCCAAACATTACACTACCTGTGCTCAACCATGTGTAGGGAGTGTACTATGTGCATCTGACATAGGCAGCCCAGCAGCACCACCCTCAATACTGGGACACCCACAAGGTAAGTGACTCACACATGCCAGTCAGGGAAGTTCATATACCCAACAACAGTCACAACCAGCAGGACAGGTGTAGAGAAACACAAACAAAGACTGTGCTATGGCCTCTGAATAATGCCTATGGGTAACCCTCCCCTGGCCTAAACAGACAGACAGACCACAGCAGGTCAGGCAGTGGAACATTAGTTCTGAAGGGTAGGAAGTCAGAAACTAATATGTATGTAAATCAAAGCTAAGATCTGTAGTACACTAGTATGCTCTAGTCAGCATGATAGGTAAGACTACAGAATGAAAATGAGTACGTGACATACCATTACACTGTGGAAACAGACCAACTTGGGGCTTGGGGTTTACCTCTAACAACATACACTGTGGAAACAGACCAACACACAGGAGAGGGATGTGCCTGACCTGACTACAGACTGTAAGTGCTGCTATACTGCATTTGGTGTAATGTTGGTTTAACAGGGTGTGTGTGGATATGGCTGTCCTACATGTTTACATACCTGCCATGTCAATGCTATGTTTATGAGGGAACACCCATCTGTAGGGCCATCTGCAGACTGGCCAGTGTGTGGTGCCTTTTGTTTCAGGTGTTATCCACAGAGCACCTATCTGTGAACTGCAGAAGGTAGTGTGAGGATTGCAGTCTGTAGATGATCACAGCCGTGTTCTTCATACACACACATGTCCCATACCAGAGACAGGCAGAGGACCACACTGTGTAATGGCCCAGTATATGTAGGGTTAGTGTGGGGGTGACTCATATGAGGTTGGTGTTGAACAGATAGTCCATATACTGTAATAATACACTAGCATGCCATACGTAGCTGTAGCTTTGTTCACATTGGTTGTGGTGATGCACTTACACACAGGTGTATGTTACTCTGTGCTGTGACATGCCTGTAGAGCCTGCTATCTATGTGCAGGTACATGTGCATTCCCCCATAGGAAATGTAGGCCAGTGTTAATCCGGTCTGCCTGTAGCCTGCAAGTGCTTTGTTACATGCCTAGCAGCTTATTGTACTTACACAGTGAGATGTAATGTCCAGTTACTTGCCAGATGTACTGCTGCCAGCCAACTATAACAGTCATGTATGTCAGACAGAGCAGTGGGATGCTGTACAGATGTATGTCAAAATCTAGTGGGTGGTATGTGGCCATGGCACCTCCTTACCAGTGGTTATAATGTGGCAGGACAGACAGGGATGTGTGAATGCATAACCTATGGGGGCAAATGTATACCAGTAGTTACGTGTTATACCCATCTACATGGCTGTTAACATCCACATTGTCAGGATTGGCCCACATGTCTTGCACTAAGAGGTCATGTGTATACCTCGGGACTATCCAGAGTGTGTCAGACTGTCCATATATATTTGCCATTATCTCTGCTGTAGTCCAGAGGAGCATTACATGCTAGCAGTGGTACTGTACTATGATGTCCTTAAGATGTCTGTCAGTAGCCTATGGTGCACATGTTAAAAGCAGATGTGACCTCCCATACACACCATGTCTGTGAAGACAATCCCTATTACAGTAGCAACACTCTACAAGTATACCTGCTATACATACCTGACATCCCCTTGCAGTACAAAGTTGGGTCTACAGGGGCTGAGGTAGGGTTACACTCCATGTTCAGGACATATGGTGATGATATATGTACATATACTTGTCCAGCTATCTATATAGACATACAGATATACATATCGACATACATAGATGGATATGTGTATGTACATAGATATACAAAAAACACCCAGATATATACATATACAGAGCAATATATGTCTACACATATACAGATAGAAATACATATGCATATATATGTATGGATATCTACATAAATGTTGACAGTAGTAGATATATCAGAATAGATATGTATGCACATATAGTTATTGATATCTACATATATATATATATATATATATATATATATATATATATATACCAACATAACTAGGCATATCTGTACACATAGGATGTGCATACATATATAGCTATATATACATATATATATATATATATATATATATATATATATATATATATATACATATACGTATATCTATGTATACATATCTGTATATACATATATGTATATGGGAGTGCTACAGAATCCTGAAAGCCCAAAGTCTTGAAGACCATCACAGGTGAGCTGCCTTAAGGTATATGGATGCATATTACCATACAATCCACATTGGTTAAATGCAGGTGTACTGCCAAGGTTTATATCACATCATCGAATCATCAAAAGCCCGAATCACAAGACATCGAACACACAACATCGAAACAGAAAACATCAAAATGGAAAAAGAACAGCAAAATGTGGAGTGCCTATCAAAAACAAATTGCTCCATGCAGGGGCAAGGCCCCTGCACCCCCCACACCCCCTGCCACTTAAATGTACCACTTTGGAAATCACACTTCAGTGCACTACAGTGCGGAAATGGAAGATTTCCATTTCCTACACTGTAGTGCGATCTCAGAATTGGTATATTTAAGTTGTGGGGTGTGGGGGGGCTGCAGCCCCCCACATGGGGGGTGCAGGGCGGAATGCCCCCCCGCCTACACCCTTAATCTGTGATGTCCCTGTTGGAAAATGCCATTTGTAGCTTTTCGATGTTTTCCCATTTTGATGTGTGTTTGATGTTACGTGATTCGGGATTTTGATGATTCGATGATGTGATATAAACCCCTACTGCCACCTGCCATACAGACTGTTCTGTTTGTCAGTGTGCTTGTGATGGTGTCAATTGTGCCTTGTTATGTAACAGTTACATCCCATTGTGTCAACTGTGCTCTTTACCCCCTAGGGATTGTCTAGAGAATGTAGATAGTGGCTGCTGAACTATACACCTGCATAACTTACCGTTGCTTGTTTGGTATCCTGTGGCCCAGTCTGCCTTTACTATTGTACTACTTGATGACCTTGGCCTGAACAGCAACATTTGTTAACATTTCCAGATTATTGCATTAGTATAACAGTTTCACAGTTGCATTACTCACTTTATATGGATGTCTGTGTCTAAACAGCTATATGTCATGGCATACACAACTGTAATAGTACACAAATAAAGCTTTCCCATTTATGCACACCTGTGTGTGGTGTTATATCCTTTGATATCTCTGTGGGTATATGTTGCAGGCATTGAATGTCATTTGTATGGGTGGCTCATACAGTCTCTAGTTGGTAAGGTGGTAACTGTAGGAATAGTGGCTGTTCCATATTGTGTGCATGTACTACATATGTAACTTAATGTACATATCTCTGTGTGTGTATGTGCAGTTACATGGGTTTACTGCTTTTAATCGAATACCACTTATTCGAAAAAGAGTAGCAGACCATTCAGTTATGCGAAAGTGCACTTATTCGAAAGTGCAGTTTCACGAAACACGGTTCAGCGAACCAGTAAAAAGATAAAAAAAAAATAAAAAACACTTACTAATATTACATTGAGTGGGGGGCTTCACCCCTACCCCTCGTACTTAAATATAACAACTTCGAGATCGTACTAGAGTGGGGAACAGGTAAATTCCCTATTCCCCACTGTAGTGCGCCTCGGCGCTTCAGTTTCCCTGAACGGTTCGTTGAACCGTGCTTCACAGAAGTGCACTTTCAAGTAACCGAGGGTCTATTGTTCATTTTCGAACAAATGGATTTTCGGTCTTTTACAGTAGACCCAGTTACATATATATCTAGATATATGTGTGTGTGTGTGTGTATATATATATATATATATATATATATATATATATATATATATATATATATATACATATATATATATATATAGATAGATATATGTGTGTGTATGTCTGTATCTGCATATATGTGTCTGTGTATATGTATACTAGGGATGCCCATGTCATGTCTGGTCCTGGTTATGGGACCTGCTACACTTGGCAGTGTATTGCAGACGGGACGTGTTTGGCTGTGGGGGGCATACCTATTCGTACAAGACATATATTGTTTGGGGCCTCTCAACCCCATTAATGTTGCATGCGGACATATATGTTTTTTTTTATTTCCCCATTATTATCTACAAATGTATGTCCGTATATACCTATATATATATATATATATATATATATATATATATATATATATATATATATATATATATATCCATATATCTGCTGACATATATATATATATATATATATATATATATATATATATATATATATGTTTATATACATAAAAACTGCCGTATATATTTAGACATATAGATGTAGACATATATATCTATAGATGTAGGCATTTGCATGTATATATATACATATATATATATATATATATATATATATTTATTTATATATATATATATATATATATATATATATATATATATATATATATATATACATATATAGATATGTTGTATCTGTTTAGATATTAATATATTTACAATTTACAAACACACATACAGCTACATGTTGGAATACATTCTCTGTACTGTTGAATGACTGGGCTGGATAATATGTTTGTGAATATATCAGTGTTATGTATCTCTGACATGGCCATGTCTATGGTGTGCAGGGTCCTGGGTTCGAGCCTTTCAGATGCTGTTTATTTTGTTGCTGGGCAAAACAAGGGTCGTTGGATACAGAGAGACTAAGGCACTTTAAAGCAGTTGTAAGTGGGTTTGCGTGGGTTTGCACGGAGTTAAGCACGGCTAACTTCCGGTTACAGTTTCTTATACTCAGTTAGCTTTTGAATTGCTTAACCTGTGTAGGCATTGCTTACTCCCGTGCAAACAGGCTTAAACCCACATACTGCTGCTTAAAAGTGATTACTCCTGCTTACTCCCGCGCTAATTTCTTTAAAAGAAAAGAAAAAGGGGTTGATAGGAAAGTGGTGAAAAAAGGGGCACAAAGAGGAAAAGACAGTAGGGAAAATAGAAAGGGATGTGCAGGAAGGGTGTAGGGAATGTCCATAGCTGTCCATTTCTTCTACAGCAACATCTGTGAATATACACTGAATTTGGAGGTAGATTTGTACACTCAAACCCCTGGGAGGGGGTGAAGACAACAATAATATGTTGTGATGCTATTTAGATGGATTACATGTGTCCACTGGACACATGTGCAAAATGGACAGCTATGTATGGGGCGAGATTTTTTTGTCGGTACAGATTGCCCCTTTTTTTTTTCAGGTGAGAGTGGGATGTTGGGGAGGGGTAGTAGGTATATTTGGGGATGTAGGTTGGGTAGGTTAACAGACAAGACAAACAAGACACCTACAAGGGTGGTATATGACACATGTGGGGGGTAAACACCTTTATGGGGAGGGGTGTTGGGAAATCAGAAGCCCATGAGACCTCTAGTGGAAACAGTGGGACTGAGGTCCCCACCCATGGGCAGTCACCACTGCACCTTCACAGCCCCGAAGGTGGCTGTGTTGGGGGCTGAGTCACTTCACCAGACTGATGCTCTAGTTGCAACACATGGCCCTCGATCACCAAGCTGCTGGTTGAGTTCTCTACGCACCATGACCCGGAGCTGGCAATGGTTGACAGGTTCCTTTCCGCACCCACTCCCAGGGAGGGTGAGCCCCATCCCTGAGGTGGTTCTACCCAAAGGTGGTGCAGGACAAATGGACAGAGAGGTCCTGGGTTTGGCCCCAGACATGCTGATGCCTGGTGCCACAGCCAACTGAGGTGGGAGAGGTGGGTCTGCTGGGACCGGCCTTCCCAAGCATGCTATAGTGTTTAGATGTCATCATCATATGTGGGTTAGTAATAGTCAATACATCCCAGGGTTAGGTATAAGAGCATGCATAGATATTCCCATTAACCCAGACACCAGATACAGAACAGTTGCATAGCAAACAGAACACATGCATATATGGGACTACAATGGTAAGAAGAATAGCATGCAGGTACATTGATGGCACCATGCCACCAATGTTGGAATAATTCAATACAGAACACGCATGGGAACCATTAAAATATTTATCAAACAATTGGACAGTATCAGAACATAGGTGTCATTACATACCAGTTGGGGTGGGTATGTTGATTATTGTTGGATATATGGTGGGGAGGAGAGAAAGATGTGAATTAACAACTAGTATATTCTTGTAGTCCACATTACTTTCCTAGTCAGTGCTGTTAGCTGTACCTTACAAGTCTTACTACACTACCCTATAGCCTTAGTTTGGACAGTGATACTGCTGTTGTCATCATTAGACATGACCAGGTTTTACCTGCAGTATACACCTCGTACCTGGTATACCTGTGGAGGGAATGTTTGTTAACACTAACTGTTTCTACGCATACTCCCAGATTCCAGGTTGATGTTGTGCACATAGCTATACAACTCTTTCTGCACAGACTCTGGCCATGTGTTGGTCACATGCGGGTGTGCCGGGACATATCTAGAATATTGCTCTCTTCCACCTTTAGTGACCTGACACACACATATACATGCTTTCCTACACAGTTATATTATGTAGCACAGTGTGGGTGAGAGTAATCAGTGATACTTTATTATTCAGAGACACTGCAACACACAATTTTCTGCAATACCAGAGTGAACAGTACCAGTACAGGTTATAATGGCATGTATTTCTCAGCACAGTGTTCGTATCCGATGTACCTGTGGGGGCAATGTTTTTTAGCACTACCTGACTTTTGCCACACAAACTTCCAGATTACACATTAGTATCATGCACATACATCTCACTCTGTTATTGTACACATTCTGGTCACAGCTTGACAACATGGGAGTGTAGATAGGACATACTTGCAATAATACTCTCCTAATAGTTCAGGGGTTGCTTCAGTGACAGGTTTGTTCTCATAGGTGTTTGATAATCACTTGTATTCCCTGTTTGCTGGCTAAACATCTGAGATCATCCCACAGACTTACCAGGGGGACAGGGGGACAGGCAGCAGGTATGGGCCTATATACTGGAAATTCTGGCCTCATCTGTACAGTCGTGGGGTATGATTCTGTATGCAGCCTATATCCACTCCCAGGATTCAGATCATGGCTGTGTCTGCTACAACTTAAACACTGTCCATCATAGTTGTGTCTGCTATATAAATATTGCTGTAGATCTCCTATCTGCTTTCTGTCTTATTAATCCCCTGTGCTTTTGCATTCTGAGCTTGTATTACAACACTCTTATACAGACTTCTTAGACAGTTATATGTCGTAGGACAGCGTGGGCAACAGTGATGTGTAATACCTCATATTTAGAGCAACTCCATCAGTCACACTGCCATACAATACTAATGTAAACAGTACCAGTACTGGGTATCATTCTTGTATTTCTGGGCACAGTGTTGGTATCTGACAAACCTGTGGTAGAAATGTTTGTTAGCACTACCTGAATGTTCCCACACACAGTACCAGATTCCACATTACTATTATGCACATGCATCTCACTCTGTTACTGTACACACTCTGACCACAGCTTGACATGTCTGGGTGTAAATGGGACATATGTGGCTTCTTAGTCTCATAAGGTATTAGGGAGTTGCTAGTGTGCCAGCTTTGTTCTCATAGATGTGTGTCAATCAGTTGTATTTCCTGTCTGCTGCCTATTTGTATGGGACAATCCCACTGATTTCCCAGGGGGACAGGTTGATAGGCAACAGATATGGGCCACTTTACTGGACATTCTGGACATTTCTGTACAGTTGTGGGGTATGATTCTGTATACAGAGTACTACCACTGGCATGATTCGAACCATGGCTGTGTGTGCTAAAAAAACAACAGTTCACATCTCAGTTGCATGTTCTATTTGGGTTTTGTTGTTTGCATTTTCCCTGTTATCTGTCTATGTGTCTCTCAGTTGTACTAAATGTCCTCTGGGGATTACACCTGTCATATACAGGCATTCCTATACATTCAATTTATGGTGCACAGTGTGGGTAACAGTGCTTAATATTACAGTACTATTACATGATAGCTAATCTACATTACTATATGATACCAAAGTATACACATGCAGTCCAGCAGTTTGACCTTTATTGTAAGGCTATTACACTTTTATTGACATACAAACTATATGAGACTCTTCCTGTTATAATCTCTAGTGTATGCAGTACTTGCCTTGAACTATACAGGTTTTATACAGGCAATTAATTTACTACTACTTTTATTTTATTTCCTATGACAGTAATTGCATGAGTAGTACTGACCTGCCTCACGTTGCAACCTTGCCAGGTGACTGACATGAGCCTCCTGGTTCGCAGCCCAGTCCATTGCAGCTGTGGGGGCTGACATACCTGCGCTGGCAATTATGACACACATAGTGGGGTGATAAACACAACTGGGACATCCCCTGCCACTCTAGCCTCTTGGAGCCACTCCTCCAAGAGGTCCCCTTACACCGCTTCAGGTCGGCATAGTGATGCCTGACCTGCTTACCAGTTCGGGGCATGCCAGTGGCACTGGTGAGGTCATGGGCGAGACGGTCTCAGGCTTCCGCATTATATTGGGAGCCCTGGTACTGGCCCTGCAGCAGTCTCTGAGCATTGTCTTTGACAAGGAGTCCTACTATGACCTTGGACTCCTGGATGCACCAGCTCTGCGCCCGGAAGTACACACTTTCTTTCCTTACTGCCATTGTGCCTGCAAGGGGAAGCTACAACCAGTTATGAGATGTAGTCCCACCTCTCGGGTTTAAGTACAGCCGATTTCCCGCACTTTTCTATGATTGGCCAGTTTTGAAAAGGCTAAGGTACGGGCAAACCTGCTTACCTAGGGTTGTCATTATTTAAAGGGATATAACACTGGGCACATTGAGTTAGCTGGCCTACACATTGCTTACACCTTCTAAAATGGCCTGTGCAGTACTTGGCGTTGCTTACATTAGACTTTGCATTATAATTCCTGTTTGGCATTGAGTTATTATTCATTACACCTTATATGTATGCCTGGTATCCATGATTCATATATACGTACACTGTATGGGGTCCTTGTGTATTATTGGGGACTTCAACACTCTCTTACAATTACACCTGACTTCTGGCCTTACTGCTGTACTCCGGTTCACATATTTATGTTATGTAGTGGGTTAAGGTACATATGTCTGTATACTGATTCCTTTCACAGGTTCAGTTTGGTATTACTATGGTGAAGACTTGTTTGCTGATACCTCATTCTTGTTTACTTCTGTGATGGCTTGGTGGTTAACTACTGTGACTATGGTGTACAGGGTCCTGGTTTCGAGACCTGCATGGCTGTTTATTTTGTTGATGACCAGAACAAGGGCCATTGAGTACAGAGTGATTAAGGCACTTCTGAGCATTTCAGGGTGTTTGTGTGGGTCTGCGCAATGATAAACACTGCTAACCTGCTGTTACATCTGCTTACAGAGAGTTAGCTTCAGAATTGCTTAACGAGTGTTGGCATTGTTTACTACCATGCAAATGGGGTTAAACTCACTTACTAGTGCTTAAATATGCTTACTACCGCTTACTGGTGCTTAAACCTGCTTGCTAGTGCTTTATTCATTATGACACTGACACCTCACATGTGCATTTACTGCAGTACTCTAGTTCATAAAAATATGTTATTTAGTGTGTTTTGCAACATAAATATTGATCATAACATGCTTTGCCATGGAAAATGGAATGTGCTGCAGTGGGACTCAAAGCGGTAATGCCTGCTTATAAGGCGGATGCTGTGCCCACTACACTATTGCTGTGCTGCTTCATTTGCATATATCTTCCTTGTTATCCTCTTCAGCCATTTAAGCTGCATTAACCATAGCTAAGCAATGGGCACACCCACGCACCTATGGTTAGCTTCAATGGGATTTTTATAAAAAAAAAATTAAAGGGTTTGTTCATTTATTTTATGTATACTGTTGCGGTTGTACACAAGGGGGACTGCTGGTGGGGATATGTGGACACATATGAGTGGTTTCATTCATTTCTGACCCTTTTCTGCTGTTCTTCATTGCAGGGGAGTGTATATTCTGAGAGCTCTGCTCTCAGACATGCCCCCTGGACTCTTACATGCTCCATATAAGACTAGGAGCTCAGGCAGTGCACCTAATTACTATGTATGGTGTGCTGCCATCCTGCTCCTAAACGGCCACCTCCGTGTAGGACTAAGTTAGTCCTGCACGGAGGAATAGTAAATCTGGGTGAATGTCTAAAACTAGGGAACTGTCTGCATTGCCTTGGCAGTGTTTTATTGTTTTATGACTTCCAGTATCTACCAAAGATCAGAAGGAAAGCCCTTGTTTATGTATTTTCACAGGTAGATGCCAAATACAGCCAGATTCCAGCAGTGGGGATTTCACTTGGGATAGAGTCAGATGACCAGAAATCATGTCATTCTGCAAGCTATCCCAGCAGTAATTAGTTCAGTTTGTTCCTCTTTGGCTACGCTGCTTGATGCCTCTGCTTTAGACCAATGTTTGAATGAAATTAATGATTAATGTATTTGGAGAAAGATCTGCTCAAAAAAAAAGAAAGGGAATTGCAACATGACCTATGGGATTATGATAATGATACAGCTATTGTTAGAGCAGCCAATCATCAGGGACACCAGTTTAACACCCGTTTTCCTCAGCCAGAGGTACAGAGGCAGTATGGTACAGTGTACATTTCTATGGATGATGCCAGGGATTCTACAGATGGTGAAAATGAGGGAACTGCTTATCATTCACTACTCCAGGCCTGAGATGCAAGATATATGACAGAGACCTTTTAGAGGCCAGCAGGTAACAGGAAATGAGATAGATCTTATAATGAATACCACAAGGAGGGACAGTTTAACTCCAGGGAAAAAAGAACTAAATGGTGTTAATTTTATTAGTTATACCGATAGCTGGAATGATTGAAATAGCGGTTTAATTGTAAATCTTTCAGGTCATGCACTTACGGACTATCAGATGTCAGTTTTGAACTGTATCTTAAAATTTGTTCCAACAGTATTATGAAAGGCTCACAGATTAAAAATAGAAGAGTGTCAGTTTATTAGGAAGCTGCATTTATGGGAATTTTTTTCTAATACTTTAAATGAAAGCGATGAATACATTGAAGGTGAACTAAATACTTCTGTAGAATCGGTTAGCAATTCTAATGACACATTTTTTTATTGTGCCTCCATGATGGGGGATGATGTAGTAGCTAATGCATATTGTTATCTTGACACAAGTGGTATTGCACAAAAAGTACATTTATTCCACCATTTAAACATGAAGGCATTCAAAGATTTCACTCCATGGTTAATTATAGTATTGACAAAATACTAGCTGAGTTTTTGTTGAACCAAAAGATTGAGAAAATTAGTTATAATTTAACTAAAATGGAATGGTTAGCCCTAGTAGATTTAAGTAGGCAGCATCAACTAGTCATTAAGCCACCTGATAAAGGAAACAATATTGTAATTATGCATGTTTTGCAGTATTTGCAGATGTATAATGATCTTTAGAGTGATAAAAATGTTTATGAAGTGGTAGATGAGCATAGCTATATAAAAGCTATGTCTGAGTTCCAGAATTTATTGATCAAAGGACCAATGCTTGGTTATTTGTTGTAAAATGATGTTGAAAGGAAATTTAATATTGAAGGTTGTGGTAAGGCATATTTTATTGCCTTTCAAAAATACATAAGGATATGATGAATCCCCCAGGTAGGCCGATAGTTTTGGCTTGTAATTATTTTTTACATGAGATGGGTTTATTTTTGCATAAATATTTCTTCAAAAAAGCTATGGATTTACTCTCCTACATTCAGGATTCTTTTGATTTTTTGAACAAAATCTCTGATATACAATTGCAGGAAGACATGTATTGGATTACGGTTGATGTTAAACCTTTATACACAAATATATTAAATGAATTTGGTATACAGGCATTAGAGATGTTTTTGGGAGATAGTCCCTTGGCTCATTATATTATAGATTTAGTTTATTTTAGTTTATTGAATAATTATTTTGAATTTGATGGAATTATGTATCGTCAGTTACAGGGCACTGCTATGGGGGCACCACTTGCCCCCATGTATGTCAGTTTATTTATGGGTATGTTTGAAAATGAATATGTTTATACTCATATATTTTTTCAGAAATTTGTTTTGAAATATTATAGGTGACTTGAGTTTTGTATGTAAGGGTGGTATGAATTTAGTGGAAGACTGTATTAATAATTTACATAATAATAGGTTTAATATAAAATTTGATGGTTTACAATATGGCAAAAATGTAGTGTTCCTGGATGCTTTTTTGGAAGGAATAAAAAGTGGTAAAATACGAACAACAGTCAATAGGAAGTTTGAGAATGTGAATCATTTTCTAAAAGCTGATAGCTGTCATCCAGCACATATTGTTAAAACACTCCCTTATGGGGAATTCCTCCACATCTCTACATTATGTAATGATCCAGATATCTTGCATCAGGAGTTGTTTAAAACTCTAGATATGTTTATAAGTAGAGGGTATGATGCTAATATGGTACAAGATGGTTTAAAATGGGTCATTAGTGGTAAGAGTAATAGGAATCCTGATTTTTTAAAAATTGGTAATGATAAGAAATATCATAGTCAGGATGTGGATAACGAATATTATTTGTGACAACGTATAATATTTTAAGTGATCGACTTAAAGATGTGATTTGTTATTACTGGGGAGGTTTTGTTACAGTTCAATGAGTTGTTAGGTATTAGAGGTAGTCCTCCTGTTTTTTCTTATAGGAAGGGCCACAGTATTAAGGACATGGTAATGCATAATAGGTTTATGAGGCTGGTGGATAATTGGGGGAACCAGCCTCAAAGGGTTGGTACCTTCTCATTTAAACATTGCATTAGTTGCAAGCATGTTGTCAACACATTTGATATAATTAATGGTATTTCTTTCATGCTTAGCGGTTCATATTGTTGTTATACTGAAGGTATTATTTATGCCTTAATGTGTCCCTGCAAAATGTTTTATATAGGTGAAAGCAAGAGGGATTTCAAATTGAGATTGCAAGAGCATATTAGGGACAATAAGAATGTTAAGATGGAAAGCCTTCTTGCTATGTATTTTAAATTGCATCATAGTAGTGACCCAGCAGAGCTCAGGGGTACTATTTTGGAACAAATAAATATCCAAGATGGATGTTTTGATATTAAGAAAAAAATGTTGTATAAGGAACTTATATTTGTTTTAAAATATGCAATCCTGACCCCTGTTGGTTTGAATGTGGATTGTAACTGGAAAATTGTAATTTGATTGTATAATTGAATGATAGATAATTGTGGGTTGGTAATTGTTGGTGTTATTTAAACACTTGGTTTTATCTGTGTTTTTACTCCTTGAAAGCATTTTTGAGCCGAGGAGCTAGAGTGTTTGTACCTACAATAAATGTGGTTCACTGGCCTTTGTTGTTTTTTATATGTTTATTAGTTTTAGTTTTTGGTAGTTTTATATCCCAGCAGTAATATTTGAGATATTAATTTAAGAAGTCTCTGAGTGAGACACAGCATTCTGTATCCTGTCTTGGACTTGACAACATCAAGATCCAATCACCACGTCTGCCTTGCTCTATAAGTAACTTAACTAGGGTATAGCAATCCTCTTAGATATAGCCAGGAATATAGCAAAGCTTAGCTTAGATATTTTTCTTTATTTATTTGAGACTATCCTGCAGTGTTGTTTTAAATATTTACTGTGATATTGAACTCTGATGTCACTGCAAATATACATTTAGTATTATATTGTTCTTTTATTATTTATTATTAAATACATTTAAACTTTTCATTGTGGCTGATCTGTGTACAGATATTTAAGTTCTGAGAGTACTTGCATTTTTATTTGGTGACACCGTGGGCCACTCCTAATAGCCTTGGTCTTGGCCAAACTACCATTTGTATTGATAGTAACATTAAACAGTAAGATTGGACACCCTTTTGTTAAGGGCTTTAAAGCAGCTGGCTGGTGGCAGTGATAAATACCTTATAGACTGGGCAGAAGGGGACATAGCTAGTAAACCTGTGTCAGACATTCACAGGTGTGTGTGTGTGTGTGTGTGTGTGTGTGTGTGTGTGTGTGTGTGTGTGTGTGTGTGTGTGTGTGTGTGTGTGTGTGTGTGTGTGTGTGTGTGTGTGTGTGTTTTTATAAATCAAATCTCAAAGAGTGTACTTGTCAGCTATTTGTGCAGGGACATGAAGCACTAGTTGGACAGAGAGGGTGCTGGAGGTCTTGGCTTGGGCAATCAGCTGAGATCTCAACTCTGACTGTGCCAGTGGGGAGGCTTATTGGGGATCTGGAGAAAGAGGGAGATACTAGCCCTGGACTGACTTGATGTAGAGATCTGCATCTGGAAATACTGTGTGTGTACTTGTCATTCTCTCAGTGTACATCCCCCACTATTGACAGTAGTGAGGAATGAGGCTCCTTCATTACCGGTCCAGTGGTGCGGCATCACATTTATTGGTTGGTAGTAGTGGGATCACCACGTCACTTACTGGGATTCAGTCATGTGGGTATTGAACTCCTGTAGCCTGTAAACAGTGATCACTAAAGAAGGTGTTGTACTCTCAAGCAGCCACACAGTGAACATTAAGAGTTTCACATCACGATAGTTCTATTTATTTGTTGTTAGCCTAGTTAGTCACGGAGAGCAGGCAAGGATGTCAGCAGAGGAGTGTGGCTAGCTGACAAGGAGCCAATTGCCTGAGATGTGCCAAGCCAAAGGTCTGGTGCATGCCAACCTGACTAAAGCCAAAATAATTGCAGCCTTAGCCATAGCTGCATCACAGACCAGCAACCAGGAGGGCAATCAGACTGGCCTTGGGGATGTACAACTCTCAGAAAATAGACAGTTCAACTTTGCCTCAGAGGACTTAAAAATCCATCTGGAGTTAAAGAAACTTGAACTGGAGGCCAAATGGTTAGAACTAGAATCAGAGAGACTGCAGTGTTTGGAGGCTGAAGAAAAGGAGAAATAGATGGGATTAGAATTAGCACAGAGACTGAGATATCTGGAAGCTGAAGAAAATGAGAGGCAGAGGTAGCGTGAAAAGGAGATGCTGACTCTTCGCCAGAGTCATGGAGGTAATGGGGATGGGAAAAACTGAACCCCAGAATCAACAAAGGTCAGTATATTTCTTCCACAATTTACAGAGGGTGATAATTTTGATAGTTTTATTCATATGTTTGAAAGGGTGTGCAAACAGTATAATGTTGACCAAGGGCTCTGGGTATGGTTCCTGACCCCATTACTCCACGGTAAAGCTGTAGCTGCTATTTCTAAATTGTCTGATACTAATCGCTTAAATTATAATACTGTTAAAAATTGTTTATTAGAGTATTTTAAGTTAACACCTAAAGCTTATAGAAAATAAAGTTTTGTGAGCATAGACACAAGGCAATTGCTTAAATTATAATACTGAAAAATTGTTTATTAGACTGTTTTAAGTTAACACCTGAAGCTTATAGAAAAAAAAGTTGTGTGAGCATAGACACAAATCAGATTAAAGTGTGTATGAATTTATTGCTGAGTTAAGCATTTATTTTCATAGATGGGTGAGTTGGTGTCAGGTCACCACTTTTGAAGGGTTGGCAGACCTACTGGTGTGGGAACAAGCCCTTAGCACTTTGCCTGAGGACATGAGAATCTGGTTAACAGATAGGGAATGTAATACTGCAGATGAGTTGGGGAAAAGGGGAGACCTATACCTAGCAACCTGGGCATCACTGCATAGGAAAGGGATACACAGAGCTGCACATGTATCTAAGGGAATCCATGGTGGGTAGCCTAAACCATCCCAACAAAGTCCCCCAGTAACAGTGGAAGTCACTAGTTCAGGTACACAGCCAGGATCAAGAGTTAAATGTTTTAAATGCAACCAGTGAGGCCATGTAGCACATATATGTCCACAGAGGCAAGGTGGAGAACAAAAGGTGGGAGATCTAGTAAGTGTGAATGATAGAATGCCAGCAGTAAGTTGTCTGGATACAACAAGGTACCAAATTAACACAAGAGGTTATATCCTATCTTAGTAGATGGAAAACAGGCCACTGCTACTCTCTGATCTAACCATTGTGAAGCCTGCAATGGTTAAAGAGGAGCACTACCTGCTTGGGCAGGCTATTCCAGTCAGACCTTTTGGGTGGACCCCATTCCAAATACCTTTGGCTAGGTTTCACCTTGACTGGGAGGATGAAAAAGGAAGCAAGCAAGTAGGTGTGTTTAAGGATATCCCTGCAGATGTTCTGATAGAGAATGATTTTGATAATGTAGTACCTTGTGTGCATGCAGTTACTCGCAGTCAGGTTTGGCGACAAGGAAGTGGGTTTGGTATCCTGGGTGGGACCCAGACAGACTGCACACTTGAAGCCAGGACTGGTGAGGTGACTACTTCAGGGAGGGAGCTACCATGTAGCAGTGAGGCTAAAGGTGAACCATAGCTGCTTGTGGGTACTGATGGTCCCTTGGACAGAATGACTGCAAGGGCAGAGGTGAGTAGTAGTTGTACCTAAGCTGACAGTGAGGCACTGCTGTCAGAGAATACCAGACTTCCTGTGGAAGGGGTGCTGGGAAGGGTTACCAAGAAACTGTTGAGACAGGCTCAGCTCTCAGACCCTACATTACAAGGCCTGAGGGAGGTAGCCAGTATGGCACCTGATTGTCAAGGAAAAGGGGAATCTGCATACTGGGACAAAGGTTACTGTATAGAGATTGGACCCCGAGGGAGGACTAGAGTGTGAGAGAATACAGCAGCTGTTAGTGCCCAGAGCCTATCATCTGGCACTTCTAGTTATAGCACATGACACTCCCTTTTCAGGTCATATAGGCATAAAGCATACCAGGAGATGAATTATGCAGAACTTTTATTGGCCCAAGATTACCAGGGATGTAACAGGGTACTGCAGGACCTGTGTGCAGTGCCAAAAGGTAAGCAAGGTAAGAGGCAAGGTCAAGGCTCCTTTGATGCCTTTTTCTGTGATTGAGGACCCATTTCAGAGGGTAGCTACGGATATTATGGGGCTTCTGAGTACCCCAATTTCCACACAGAAGACATATACCCTAGTGGTAGTAGATTATGCTACTGGATACCCTGAAGTGGTGGCTCTGTTCTCCATCAAGGCAGAAAAGGGGGAAAATGCTTTGTTAGAGATTTTCAGCAGCATAAGTTTCCCAAAAGAAATGCTGAATTACAGAGGTGCCAATTTTACGTCAGGCCTGCTGGCTTGTCTATGAAAGTGATGTGGGGTGAAGCACCTAAAGACAACCCCTACTATACCCAGACTAATGGTCTGGTGGAGAGGTTAAACTGTTCACTAAAGGCCATGCTACAGGCATTTGCAGACCAGTTTAAGAGAGAGTGAGACAAATATTTGCCCTGTTTGTTGTTTGCTTACAGAGCAGTACCTCAGAAATCCACAGGTTTCTCTTCTTTTGCATTGTTGTATGAGCTTAGGGTGAAGGGACCTCTAGATTTGATTCATGATGAGTGGAAGGGTGAGTGTGAATTCCACAAGGAGTCTGTTGTGGTATATGTCCTAAACCTCAGGACAAGGCTAAGAGAGCTCATGGGCTTGGCCCAGGAGAACCTGGCAGAAGCCCAAAAGCAGAAAATGGTCTAGTATGACAGGAATGCTGAAGTTAAAGAGTATGCTGTAGGGCAGCAGGTTATAGTTCTCATTCCTGTCAGACACAATAAGCTGCAGGCAGGATGGGAGGGGACCCTTCAAAGTGGTATGAAAGGTCAGTCATGTGAACTACATGGTAGAACACTTTACTATCACATATTCAATTGTCATTTAGATGATCGAATATGTACAAAAATCATTTTTTCGAACTGAGAGCTCGATCAACACAATGTCAAAGCTGACATGAGTGAACAGTTACTAAAGCAAGCTCCAATATCCATTTTGAGTCACATAATTTGGATGCTGGCTCACCCTTTTATAATATGAATTAGTCTCTGTCCTTGTCAAGCAAAGTTTTTGCAATACTTTTGCCTGTGTTGTCATACTTTCATTTAATAAGTAGTGTTACGAAATTCTGCTTCTGTTTTGCACAAAAGTTAACTGACAATGGATCAGGCCTTGTCTTTGGAAGTAGTCAATTTTTGTTACATCTTGAACTTGACAACTACACTTGCAAAAAAATTGTAGATCACATATTCTCATATGTCTGCAATCTCAAAGGAAGCACCCACATCTGTTCAGAACTGGTGGTCAAGGATACCACATACACAAATGGCGTAGATATAGCCAACCTGCTAGCAGACAGGTTCAGTGAAATCTTCACCCCACTGTCCCCCCAATCAGTAAATCAGGGCATCCCCAGCACCTGCCCCCTCCCCTTATCTCTAGGGAGCAATTCATCACTGCCCACTCAAAGGCAGAAAATACAGCCGCCATGGGACCTGATAACATCTCAGGCTGCATCCTACATGAACTCAGGCAGGAAATTGCAGCACCATTAGGCACCCAATTCAGTCAAACCTGAGTACTGGCGTCATCCCAGTTGAGTGGTGGACAGTTACTGTCATCCCTATGCACAAAGGTGGAGCATCCACTGATACAAGAAATTATAGAACCATCAGCCTAACTAGCCTGATCTGCAAGGTCATGGGGCGGATTATCATGGATCTCAATAACAAGGACATTGGCAACCTCCAAACACTCGATCCCACACAGTTTGGTTTTGTCAAGGGGTGGTCATGCCTGTTAAATTTGATGAACTTCTTTGAGACAGTCACCAAATCCATGGACGAGGGAGATGGTGCACATCATGTACGTTGACCTAGCCAAAGCCTTCAATACTCTTTCTCACTCAGATATAATAGAAAACTCTCTCATCTAGGCATCAATCCATATATTACCAGATGAGTTGTAGCAAGGGATCAGACTTGGGGCCTTGGTTGCTTGGGATATACTTTTCTGAGATGCAGGCCAAAACCAGTGGACTATGGCTGATCACGTTTGCAGATGACTTCAAGCTGGTTGCTGACATCAATTCCCCTAGTGATGTGGACATCCTCCAAGAAGGTCTCAAACAAACAAATGACTGTTGCCAGAAACATGGCCTCAAGCTGAATGACAAAAAAATGCATCATCATCCCCTTTGAGGACAGTGACATTCCCACAAATTATCACATTAATAACAAGGTCCTAAGCACCCAATCAGTCATGATGGACTTGGGCACCCAGGTTGATAGCAAACTGACTTTTAACCAGCATATTGCCTCCATTGTACAGAAAGATTTCTACGTGGCCCACCTCATTAGTAAGGGTATCTCATCCAGGGACAAGGTGATCATAACATCCCTGTATTCTTCCCTTATAAACCCATTATTGAGTATAATGTCCCTTTCGGCTTGTACCTCACAGAGCACATGCAGCAGCTGGAGAGACCACAGAGGTTCCTCAAACATCTACCTCTGCACAGATAGGCTAAAGGCACTGTCCCTCTACTCAGTCTTATTCAGACTCCTCAGAGGTGACCTCTGTCTGGCATCTCAGACTCTGCCTTGATGGGACTGCTGAATATCTGCAAGTCAAGCTCCACTCGAGTATCCCGCAAGCACAACCTCAACCTGGTCTGTGACATCAACAGTACTTATTAGCAGGACAGATTGTGTCCCAGAGACTCCCCATCTGTGGAATAGACTCCGTCTCCATGTCAAGCAATGTACCTCATTAAGCCTTTTTAAGTGCAACCTGGACAGCTAAATGGGGAACAGAAAATATGCCCTTTGGATTCCACCTGTGTCCCTGGTGGACAGTGGCATCTGGTGCTGACTTGTTGGAACATGGGCTAAATTCTTGGCTAGGCTTTTAAGGGCCTCAGGGCCAGTATCTTAGTAACTTCCTTGATTAGACAAAAGTCTGGAAAGACTTTCCTTCTTTATTCCTGTTACCCCACCCATGGAAATCCAGGCAGTCATCATATCTCGTTCTGTTTCTCCTGATATGAACATTCAAGTCCCCCATTATCAACACCATTCCATGCCATCCTGCTATATCTAGAAGATCCTGCAACTGTTGTCTGAATGTACTTTTTTCTCATTGACACAACTCTGCTGTGGGGCATACGCTGAGATTATGAATATTGTTCTATCATTACACTGAAATCAGACTTGTAAGAGTCTGCCACTAATTCTGATGATATCTGTAATGACCCACCACTGGATCAGTAATCAAAGAGCCACAATCTTCATCACTGGCACCTGTGGGAGGACATTCACTGGGAGTATAATGGGTACAGGCACAGTGTTTCCAGATGCAGCTCTCTGCATCAAGTGCAATTTCCCTTAAGAGCACACAGAGACCACAGTCAGTCCAGGGCTGGTTTTCCAGATCCTCAGTAAGACTCCCCACTGGCACAGCTATAGAACTGAAATCTCAGCTGAATGACCAAGCCAAGACCTCCAGCACCCTCTCTGTTCAACCAGTGCTTTGTGTTCCTGCCCAAGTAGCTGACACATACACTCTTTGAGGTTTGATTTACACACACACACACACACACACACACACACACACACACACACACACACACACACACACACACACACACGCACACATGCACACACATGCACACACACACACACACACACACACACACACACACACACACACACACACACACACACACACACACACACACACACACACACACACACACACACACACACACACACACACCTGGGAAAGGCTGGCACAGGTTTACTAGCTATGCCCCCTTCTGCCCAAACTATAAGGTAGTTACCACTGTGACCAGTCACTCTATATCAGCTACTTTAGGGCCCTTAACAAAGGGTGTCCAATTTTACTGTGTAATATTACTACTAATTCAAATGGTAGTCTGACCAAGAGCAAGGCTGTTATGGATGGCCCATACAGTGTCACCAAATAAATATGCAAGTACTCTCAAAACTTAAATATCTCTACACAGATCAGTCACAATGTTATATTTAATGATAAATAATAAAAGAATAAGAAAATACTCAGTATATATATTTACAATGACATCAGAGTTCAAAACCACAGGAAATATTTAAAATAACATTGCAGTACAGGCTCACACAAATAAAGAAAAACAAAATCTAAACTAAGCTTCGCTATATTCCAGACTGTATCTAAGAAAGTTGCTGTACCCTAATAACTTACTTAGGGCAAGGCAGATGTGGTGAATGCTGATTCTTCTTGTCAGGACCAAGACAGAATGCAGAATGCTGTGTCTTACTAAGAGACTTCTCAAAATAATATCTAAAATATAATGCTGGATTAGCTTGTAGAATGACATAATTTCTGGTCATCTGACTTCTAGTTCTCATGCAAACTCTTATTGCTGGCAGCTGATAGCATTTAGCCTCTACCTGTAAAAATACATAGACAAGGGCTTTTGCTCAGATCTTTGGCAGGTGCTGGAAGTCAGAAAATAATTCGATTATTTCATGCTTTCAAAGTAGCAATTAATTCACCCCAAAGACAATACAGAAAGCTTCCTAGTACAGACTTTGTATCTCTAGCTGCACTGAGGCATCTTTATCACCTAGCCTAGAAAGTAATTTCATTTCAAATATTTTTCTAAAGTTTGCTGGACTGAGCTTAACCTTCTGATTTCCTCTGTTAGCATATACATTTAAACAGTTACAATAGTGCATGTACATTTCTGTTCTCTTCCAGAAGGACACGCTGTGGATATATTTTAAGCACAAGCACTTTACAAATACATTTTAAACACAAACATCTGTACAAAGCAGTTTGATATACACATAGCATTCAGTTCTAATACATTAGTAACACAAGCATATTGTATAGACTAGTTTGATATTCACAAATGACATATAATTATTTATAAAATTCCAGCTAGCTCTGTGGGCACTATCTCCTTTTGCCACACTTCTCCCCCCGCCCTTTGAAGAGTCAAGCTAGTTTTTCAATTGACCCTTGAGAAACTTTGCTTGAGAGGGATAAGCCTATCTGGGAATACATTATCCCATACACTGTTATGATACCCCAGCTGCCTTTGCATTGCTGACCCCAGTACAGTGCTGCACTGTCATATCATATGCCTGTAACCCTAGGCTCCACCATAGTAACTTGGGATTTTGCTGGTTGGCTCCCTGTAGCTATAGATCCCGCTCAGATTCCTCCTTCCTTCTACTGCACACACTTAGTACCAGAGCCTCCCTATCATGGTATGGTTTCATCATGTTAACATGGTACAGTGTGTGCCCCTGCCTCCTGCCTCCTGCCTAGCAGTTCTATCACGCAGTTAACATCACTGACCTGCCTTACCACTTTGAATGGTCCCTCCCAAGTTTCTTGCAACTTGTTGTGTCTGATGGGAATGAGAACCATAACCTGCTGCCTCACAGCATACTCTATGGCTAGAGCATTCCTGTCATACAAGACCTTTTTCTGCTCCTGGAATCCTGCCAGGTTCTCCTGGGCCAAGCCCATGAGTTCCCTGAGCCTTGTGCTGAGGGACATATGCCACAACAGACTTCTTGTGGGATTCACACTCACTCAGCCACTTATTGCAAATCATATCTAGAGGTCCCTTTACCCTATGCTCATACAGCAACTCAAATGGTGCAAAAACTGTGGATTCCTGGGGCACTTCTCTGTAGACAAAGAACAGATGGGGCAAATATTTGTCCCACTCCCTCTTAAACAGGTTTGGAAATGCCTGTAGCATGGTGTTTAGTGTATAATTTAACCTCTCTAGAGCTTCCAAGACCATTAGTTTGGGGGTGGTAGGGGGGCGGTCTTTAGGTGCTTCACCCCACAGTGCTTACACAGACAAGCTAACAGGTCTGACATGAAATTGACACCTGTGTCAGTCAGTATTTCTTCTGGGAAACCTACCCTACTGAAAATCTCTAACAAAGCACTTGCCACCTTTTTTTTCTCAATGGAAGATAGGGCCACCACCTCAGAGTATCTGGTAGCATAATCCACTACCACTAGGATATACTTCTTCCCTGTGGAACTTAGGATACTCAGAGGCCCCACAATAGTCATAGCTACCCTTTGAAATGGCTCCTCAGTCGCAGGCAAAGACATCAAAGGAGTTTTCACCTTGTCTCCTGCCTTGCCTATCTTTTGGCAATGCTCACAGGTCTTGCAGCACCCTGTTACATTCCTGGAAATCCCTGACCAATATAAGTTGTGCATAATACATCTCTTGGTATGCTTTATAGTCATATGACCTGCAAAGGGAATGCCATGGGCTATGGCTAGGAGTATCAATTGGTAGGCTCAGGGCACTACAAACTGCTGTATTCTCTCACCGTCTAGCACTCTCTCAGGGTCTGCTCTCTATACAGTAACCCTTTGTCTCAGTATACAGATTCCCCTTTTCCTTGATTATCAGGTGCCTCCCTAGCTACTTCCCTCAAGCCTTGTAATGTAGGGTCTGAGAGTTGAGCCTGTCTCAAGTCTCTCTTTGTAACCCTTCCCAGCTCCCCTTCCACAGGATGTTTGGTATCTTCTGACAGAGGTGCCTCACTGTCAGCCTAGGTACTACTGCTAATCTCTGCCCTTGCAGTCAATCTGTTCAAGGAAACACCAGTACCTACCAGCAGCTGTGGCTCACCGTCAGTCTCACTGCTATAGGGTAGCTCCCTCTGTGAAGTAACCACCTCACCAGCTCTGTCTTCAAGTTTGTGGTGTGTGTGGGTCCCCCCAGGCTACCAGACCCACATGCCTGTCTCCAAGCCTGACTGCATGTCACTGCATGCACACAAGGTACTGCATTATCAAAATCATTCCCTATGAGGACATCTGCAGGGATATCTTCAAACACACCTACTTGTTTGCATCCTTTTCCACCCTCCCAGTCAAGGTGGACCCTAGTCAAAGGTATTTGGAATGGGGTCCCTCCTAAAGCTCTGACTAGAGTAAACTGCCCAAGCAAGTAGTGCTCCTCTTTAACCATTGCAAGCTTCACAATGGTTAGGTCAGAGCTGCGTCTCTCTTAGCAGTGGCCTGTTTCCCATCTACTAACATAGGATATAACCTCATGTGGTAGTTTGGCACCCTTATTGCCTCTGGACAACTTACCACTCACATTCTGTTATTCCCATTTCCTGTGTCCCCTATCTTTTGTTCCCCACCTTGCCTCTATGGACATCTATATACTACATGACCCTACCGGTTACATTTAAAACATTTAACCCTTGATTCTGGCCATGTGCCTGAATTAATGGCTTCCCCTGTTACTAGCAGACTCAGTTGGGGTGGTTTAGGCTCCCCACCATGCGTTCCCTTAGATCCATGTGCAGCACTGGGTATCCCTTTCCTGTCTATTGATGCCCTGCCTGCTTGGTATAGGTCCCCTTTTTCCCCAAGTCATCTTTGGTGTTGCACTTTCTACCTGCCAACCAGATTCTCATGTCCTAAGACAAAGTGATAAGGGCTTGTTCCCTCACCAAAATGTCTGCTAGTCCTTCAAAAATGGTGACCTGACACCCACTCACTCACCTGTGAAAATAAGTGCTTAATTCAGAATATAATCACACACACTTTCATCTGCCTTGTGTCTATGCTCACAGATCAATTTTCTATGAGCTTTAGGTCTTAACTTAAAGCATTCCAATAAATGATTTTTAACTGTATTATAATTTAAGCAGTCAGTATCAGACAATTTAGATACAGCCATTACAGCTTTACCATGGAGTAAGGGACTCATGAACTGTACACTGAGCCCTTGGTCAACATTATACTGTTTATGTAGCCTTTCAAATATATGAATAAAACTATCACCATCTGTAAAGTGTTGAAGAAATTAACTGACCTTTATTTCTTCTGGGGTTTGGTTATTCCCTTCACCATTACCTCCATGACCCTGGCGAAGAGTCAGCATCTCCTTTTTATGTTGCCTCTTCCTCTCATTTTCTTTGGCCTCCAGGTGTCTCAGTCTCTTTGCTGATTCTATTTCCAAATGTTTGGGCTCCAGTTCAAGTCTCTAACTCCAGATGGATTTTTAAGTCCTCTGAGGAAAAGTTGAGCTGTCCATTTTCTGAGAGCTGTACATCCCCTATGCCAGTCTGGTTGTCTTTCTGGTTGCTCGTCTGCGATGCAGCTGTGGTTAAGGCTGCAGTCATATCCACTTTTGTCAGGTTGGCATGCGCCAGTCCTTTTGCTTGGCACATCTCAGCCAACTGGCTCCTTGTCAGCTTACCATAGTCCTCTGCTGACATCCTTGCCTGCTACCCTTGACTAAATAAGCTAACAAAAAAATAAATTAAACTATTGTGATATGAAACTCTGAATGTCTACCATGTGGTTGCTTGAGAGTACAAACACCTTCTTTAGTGACAACTGTTTACAGGCTACGGGAGTTTAATATCCACACCATTGAATCCCAGTATGTGATGTGGTGATCCCATCACTATCAGCCAATTTATATAGGAAGACCTACCACCGGACCAGTAATTAAGGAGCCACAATCCTTATTACTCGCACCTGTGGCGGGGATGTTCACTGGGAGGATACCAGGGACACACACAGTATTTCCAGATGCAGCTCTCTGCATCAGGTGCAACTTCCCTTAAGAGCACACAGAGACCACAATTTGTCAGGGGCTTGCCTCTCCATCTTTCTCCAGATTCCCAATAAGACTCCCCACTGGTACAGCTATAGAGTTGAGATCTCAGCTGAGTGACCAAGCTAAGACCTGCAGCAACCTCTCTAACCAACAACTGCTTCATGTCCCTGCCCAAGTAGCTGACACACACTCTCTTTGAGGTTTGATTTACACACACACACACACACACACACACACACACACACACACACACACACACACACACACACACACACACACACACACGCACACACACGCACGCACACACACACACCTGGGAAAGGCTGGCACAGGGTTACTAGCTATGCCCCCTTCTGCCCAGACTATAAGGTAGTTAATGTCATCAGTCACTCTTTATCAGCTACTTTAGTGTCCTTAACAAAGGGTGTCCAATTTTACTGTGTAATATTTATACTAATAAAAATGGTAATTTGTCCAAGAGCAAGGCTGTTAGGAGTGGCCCACACTGTGATACCAAATAAATATGCAAGTACTCTCAAAACGTAAATTTCTCTACACAGATCAGCCACAATGAAAGGTTTAAATATATTTAATAATAAATAATAAAAGAACAAGAAAATATTCAGTATATATATTCACAGTGACACCAGAGTTCAAAACCACAGGAAATATTTAAAATAACATTGCAGTACAGACTCACACAAATAAAGAAAACAAAATCTAAAGTACGCTTTACTATATTCTAGACTATATCTAAAAAGATACTGTACATTAATAACTTACTTAGAGCAAGGCAGATGTGGTGAATGGTGCTTCTTGTTGTTGTCAGGTCCAAGATAGCATGCAGAATGCTGTGTCTTACTAAGAGACTTCTCAAAATAATATCTAAAATATAATGCTGGGATAGCTTGCAGAAAGCCATCATTTCTGGTCATCTGATTTCTAGTTCTTATATAAACCCCCATTGCTGGCAGCTGGTAGCATTTAGCATCTACCTGTAAAAATACATAGACAAGGGCTTTTACTCGGATCTTGGGCAGGTGCTAGAAGTCATAAAACAATTCCTTCATGCTTCCAAAGTAGCAATTAGTTCACCCAAATATAATACAGAAAGCTTCCTAGCACAGACTTTGTGTCTCTGGCTGCATTGAAGCATCTTTATGGCCTAGCCTATAAAGTAATTTAATTTCAAATATTTTTCTAAAGTTTGCTGGACTGAGGTTACCCTCTGGTTTCCTCTGTTAACATATACATTTAAACAGTTACAATAGTGCATGTGCATTTCTGTTCTCTTCCAGAAGGACACACTGTGGATATATTTTAAGCATAAGCATTTTACAAACACTTTTTAACACAAATATTTATGCAGATTACTTCGATATACACATAAGCACTTTACAAATACCTTTTCAACACAAACATTTGTACAGATTAGTTTGATATACACATGGTATTCAGTTCTAACACATTTGTAACACAAGCATCTTGTATGGATTAGTCTAATATTCATAAATGACCTCTAATTATTTACAAAATTCCAGCTAGCTCTGGTGGCAGTACCTCCTTTTGTCATAACATCCCTCACTGTCTTCTAAAGCTTCTCCCTCACCAGAATTGCCACACTATTTCTAGCCTGCCCTCCTGGGTAGTAGACCCTGGATCCTAAGTCAAATGGATTTGCTGCACTGCCCTTTAATTATATGCTATTCACCCATCACTTCCTACCCTGCAGTCCATATTTTATGAATGGCCATAATTTTATTGCTTGCAACAATCTGCCATCTTTCTGCATTTCCATTCTAATGGCATTCAGACTGATGTCCAACACAAGGAAGAAAAAAAAAACTTTACTGTAAAATTATAGTCAGATTCTTCCAGACTGACCATGGCAAATATCTTTTTAACAGCATTGTTCTAGAAAAAAGAGAACATCTTTAACATTCTTGAAAGAAATATCTAGAAAAAATGTTTAGACATATACAGCATGGTTCTTATATACTAATATCTCTAATGATTGCAGAACCTAAATCAAAAGGTCTATTAAATTCAATGTATCCTTTACCTTATCATTTCATAGGTTCATAGGTTGGTACTAGGCTATTGGCCCTAGGGCCTATATAAGCCTAGCCATAAAGGTACCCTGGCTTTTGCCACCCAAGAAAATTATTTTCCTGTGCACCTGTCGTGCAAAGCCACAGAAGTGATCCCCGGGGTAAATTTCCTATCTCCCATCCAATCATCACGATTTTTCTTGAAGAGTGCTAATGAGGAGCTTTGTTTGATATAGATAGGTAGTGTGTTTCAGAGTATGGGAAGTCTCTGGGACAGAAATCTATCCTTCCAGCATATTCCGTTTATTGTGGTGATAAGGTTTAGGTCCATAGAGCATGTAGCTTGGAGAGATTGGGATTTCTTTAAGTGGAGCATGTCCAACAGCTCTGGGTTTGACATAGCTTTGTATGTTAGGCAGAGATCACCTCTGAGTAGGCGATATGCGATGGAGTAAAGCTGGAGTTTTTTGAGATGGTCTGTGTAGGGCATCTGTTTGAGGCCGGTAATCCTCTTTGTGAGGTCTTTCTGTGGCTATTCTAGATGTTGTAGATGCCTTGTGAGGTACATACCAAAAGGGGCATTGTACTCTATAATGGGTCTAATGAGTGATGAGTAGAGGGGAACAATGACCTCTTTTTCCTGGATGAGAAACCTTTTGTGATGGGGTGTGCCACGTAGAAGGATTTCTGACTACTGTAGTGATGTGATTATCAAAGGAGAGACTACTGTCGACCTGTGTTCCAAGGTTTCTTATCACACTTTTGGTGTTAAGTAGATTTCCACCTATGTGGTAGTTCATTGGTACAGAGTTTTTTCCAAAGGGATGACAACGTACTTTTTGGCGTTGAGCTTGAGGCAATGGCTTTGACACCAGGCATCTGTCTCAATGAGGCCCTTTTGTAGGATGTCCACATCATTAGGAGTTTCTATTATGGCTCCTAGTTTGCAGTCATTTGCAAACTTCATTAGCCAAAGACCTTCTGTGTTAGCCTGTACTTCTGACAAGTAGATACCAAACAGGAGAGGACCCAGGACTGAACCCTTGGGTACTCCACTTGTCACTGGTCTGAAGTCTGATTTGGAGTCTGCTACTTTCACAGTGTGGGTTCTGTCAGTTAGCCAGTTGGCAACCTATCTTGTTACATAGGGATTTATACCTAGTTTAGTGAGTTTATCTATAATTCCAGAGTGGGGGATGATGTAGAAAGCCTTGGCAAGATCTAGATATGCTGTGTGAACCACCTTATCCTCATCTACGGCTTTGGTGACCACTTCAAAGAAGTCTATCAAGTTTAGGAGACATGATCTGCCTTTTACAAACCCATACTAGGTGGGGTCCAGAGTTTGGAGATTACCAGTGTCATTGTCTATAAGTTCCATGATGATACATTCCATATCCTTGCAGACCAGGCTCCTCAGGCTAATGGGGCAGTATTTCCCGGGGTCTGTGGTGGCTCACCCTTTGTGGAGTTGGATAAACATCACTGTGCACCATTCAGTGGGCACAAAGCTTGAGGTGAGACTATGACTGAACAAGGTGCTTAGATGGTTATCAGTTTGTTCTGTAGTATGTGTAGAACGCAGCCTGGGATGTTGTCAGGTCCCATGGATGCTGTGTTTTTGGCTTTGGAGAGTGTAGTTTTTATCCGTGCAGCTATGATTACATGAACTTGGCATTCTTCCGGTATAGAGATGGACCCTTTAGGCAATGAGAGGGGGGGTAAAGTTAGCACTGAACCTATCTGCCAGGATGTTGGCAATATCAGTTGGTTCTGTATATTTAATGCCATTATACTGTAACTCAGAGCAGATCTGAGTGTTGCCATTGAGATTCTTGACATAGCTATAGAATGCTTTGTGGTTGTATTTAGAATCAGTGGCAATTTTGTTTTCATAACTAGCGTT